>NW_027478646.1:300000-600000 GCF_051014685.1 Ptiloglossa arizonensis | reverse complement strand
TATGTTACACGTTATACGTTATACGTTATACGTTATCCGTTATACGTTATACGTTATACGTTATACGTTATACGTTATACGTTATACGTTATATGTTATACGTTATACGTAATATGTAATACGTTATACCATTTACGTTATTCGTTATACGTTCTTCGTTATGCGTTGTACGTTATACGTTGTGCGTTATACGTTATACGTTATACGTGATACGTTACACGTTATACGTTACAGGTTAGGCATTACACGTTATACGTTACACGTTATACGTTACACTTTATGCGTTACACGTTATACGTTATACGTTATACGTTATACGTTATACGTTATACGTTATACGTTATACGTTATACGTTATACGTTATACGTTATACGTTATACGTTATACGTTATACGTTATACGTTATACGTTATACGTTACACGTTGTACGATATACGTCACACGTTATACGTTATACGTTAGACGTTATACGTTATACGTTATACGTTATACGTTATACGTTATACGTTATACGTTATACGTTATACGTTATACGTTATACGTTATACGTTATACGTTATACGTTATACGTTATACGTTATACGTTATACGTTATACGTTATACGTTATACGTTGCACGTTATACGTTATACGTTATACGTTATACGTTATACGTTATACGTTATACGTTATACGTTATACGTTATACGTTATACGTTACACGTTATACGTTATACGTCACACGTTATACGTTATACGTTACACGTTATACGTTATACGTTATACGTTATACGTTATACGTTATACGTTATACGTTATACGTTATACGTTATACGTTATACGTTATACGTTATACTTTATACGTTATACGTTATATGTTATACGTTATACGTTATACGTTATACGTCATACGTTATACGTTATACGTTATACGTTATACGTTATACTTTATACGTTATACGTTATATGTTATACGTTATACGTTATACGTTATACGTTATACGTTATACGTCATACGTTATACGTTACACGTTATACGTTCTTCGTTATGCGTTGTACGTTATACGTTGTGCGTTATACGTTACACGTTATATGTTATTCGTTATACGTTATACGTTATACGTTATACGTTACACGTTATACGTTATACGTCACACGTAATACGTTATACGTTATTCGTTATACGTTATACGTTATACGTTATACGTTATACGGAATACGTTATACGTTATACGTTATACGTCATACGTTATACGTTATACGTTATATGTTATACGTTATACGTAATATGTAATACGTTATACGATTTACGTTATTCGTTATACGTTCTTCGTTATGCGTTGTACGTTATACGTTGTGCGTTATACGTTATACGTTATACGTGATACGTTATACGTTATACGTTATACGTTATACGTTATACGTTATACGATATACGTTATACGTTATACGTTATACGCTATACGTTAAACGTTATACGTTATACGTTATACTTTATACGTTACACGTTATACGTTATACGTTACACGTTACACGTTATACGTCACACGTTATACGTTATACGTTATACGTTATACGTTATACGTTATTCGTTATACGTTATACGTTACAGGTTATACGTTATACGTAATACGTTATACGTTATACGTTATACGTCATACGTTGTACGTTACACGTTATACGTCACACGTTATACGTTATACGTTACACGTTATACGTTATACGTTATACGTTATACGTTATACGTTATACGTTATACGTTAAACGTTATACGTTATACGTTCTAAGTTATACGTTATACGTTATACGTTATATGTTACACGTTATACGTTATACGTTATACGTTATCCGTTATACGTTATACGTTATACGTTATACGTTATACGTTATACGTTATATGTTATACGTTATACGTAATATGTAATACGTTATACCATTTACGTTATTCGTTATACGTTCTTCGTTATGCGTTGTACGTTATACGTTGTGCGTTATACGTTATACGTTATACGTGATACGTTACACGTTATACGTTACAGGTTAGGCGTTACACGTTATACGTTACACGTTATACGTTACACTTTATGCGTTACACGTTATACGTTATACGTTATACGTTATACGTTATACGTTATACGTTATACGTTATACGTTATACGTTGTACGTTATACGTTATACGTTATACGTTATACGTTATACGTTATACGTTATACGTTACACGTTGTACGATATACGTCACACGTTATACGTTATACGTTAGACGTTATACGTTATACGTTATACGTTATACGTTATACGTTATACGTTATACGTTATACGTTATACGTTATACGTTATACGTTATACGTTATACGTTATACGTTATACGTTATACGTTATACGTTGCACGTTATACGTTATACGTTATACGTTATACGTTATACGTTATACGTTATACGTTATACGTTATACGTTATACGTTATACGTTATACGTTATACGTTATACGTTATACGTTACACGTTATACGTTATACGTCACACGTTATACGTTATACGTTACACGTTATACGTTATACGTTATACGTTATACGTTATACGTTATACGTTATACGTTATACGTTATACGTTATACGTTATACGTTATACGTTATACGTTATACGTTATACTTTATACGTTATACGTTATATGTTATACGTTATACGTTATACGTTATACGTCATACGTTATACGTTATACGTTATACGTTATACGTTATACTTTATACGTTATACGTTATATGTTATACGTTATACGTTATACGTTATACGTTATACGTTATACGTCATACGTTATACGTTACACGTTATACGTTCTTCGTTATGCGTTGTACGTTATACGTTGTGCGTTATACGTTACACGTTATATGTTATTCGTTATACGTTATACGTTATACGTTATACGTTACACGTTATACGTTATACGTCACACGTAATACGTTATACGTTATTCGTTATACGTTATACGTTATACGTTATACGTTATACGGAATACGTTATACGTTATACGTTATACGTCATACGTTATACGTTATACGTTATATGTTATACGTTATACGTAATATGTAATACGTTATACGATTTACGTTATTCGTTATACGTTCTTCGTTATGCGTTGTACGTTATACGTTGTGCGTTATACGTTATACGTTATACGTGATACGTTATACGTTATACGTTACACGTTATACGTTATACGTTATACGTTATACGTTATACGTTAAACGTTATACGTTTCACGTTATAAGTTATACGTTATGCGTTATACGTTATACGTTACACGTTATACGTTATACGTCACGCGTTATACGTTATACGTTAGACGTTATACGTTATACGTCACACGTTATACGTTATACGTTACACGTTATACGTTATTCGTTATACGTTATACGTTATACGTTATACGTTATACGTTATACGTTATACGTTATACGTTATACGTTATACGTTATACGTTACACGTTATACGTTATACGTCACACGTTATACGTTATACGTTACACGTTATACGTTATACGTTATACGTTATACGTTATACGTTATACGTTATACGTTACACGTTATACGTTATACGTTATATGTTATAAGTTATACGTAATATGTAATACGTTATTCGTTTTACGTTATTCGTTATACGTTCTTCGTTACACGTTGTACGTTATACGTTATGCGTTATACGTTAAACGTTATACGTTATACGTTATAAGTTATACGTTATACGTTATACGTTATAAGTTATACGTTATACGTTATACGTTATACGTTACACGTTATACGTTATACGTCACACGTTATACGTTACACGTTATACGTTGTACGTAATACGTTATACGTTATACGTTATACGTAATACGTTATACGTTATACGTTACACGTTATACGTTATACGTCACACGTTATACGTCACACGTTATACGTTATACGTTACACGTTATACGTTATACGTTATACGTTATACGTTATACGTTAAACGTTATACGTTTCACGTTATAAGTTATACGTTATACGTTATACGTTATACGTTATACGTTACACGTTATACGTTATACGTTATACGTTATACGTTATACGTTAAACGTTATACGTTTCACGTTATAAGTTATACGTTATGCGTTATACGTTATACGATATACGTTACACGTTATACGTTATACGTTATACGTTATACGTTATACGTTATACGTTACACGTTATACGTTATACGTTATACGCTATACGTTATACGTTATACGTTATACGTTACACGTTATACGTTATACGTCACACGTTATACGTTATACGTTACACGTTATACGTTATACGTTACACGTTATACGTTATACGTCACACGTTATACGTTATACGTTATACGTTGTACGTAATACGTTATACGTTGTACGTTATACGTAATACGTTATACGTTATACGTTACACGTTATACGTTATACGTCACACGTTATACGTCACACGTTATACGTCACACGTTATACGTTATACGTTACACGTTATACGTTATACGTCACACGTTATACGTTATACGTTATACGTTGTACGTAATACGTTATACGTTATACGTTATACGTAATACGTTATACGTTATACGTTACACCTTACACGTTATACGTTATACGTCACACGTTATACGTTACACGTTAAACGTCACACGTTATACGTTACACGTTAGACGTTATACGTTATACGTTATACGTTATACGTTATACGATATACGTTATACGTTATACGTTATACGTTATACGTTATACGTTATACGTTATACGTTATACGTTATACGTTATACGTTATACGTTATACGTTATACGTTATGCGTTATACGTTATACGTTATACGTTATACGTTATACGTTATATAATACTTTATACGTTATACGTTACACGTTACACGTTATACGTTATACGTCACACGTAATACGTTATACGTTACACGTTATACGTTATACGTTATACGTTATACGTTATACGTTATACGTCATACGTTATACGTTACACGTTATACGTCGCACGTTATACGTTATACGTTACACGTTATACGTTATACGTTATACGTTATACGTTATACGTTATATGTTATACGTTAAACGTTATACGTTATACGTTATTAGTTATACGTTATACGTTATACGTTATATGTTACACGTTATACGTTATACGTTATACGTTATACGATATACGTTATACGTTACACGTTATACGTTATATGTTATACGTTATACGTAATATGTAATACGTTATACCATTTACGTTATTCGTTATACGTTCTTCGTTATGCGTTGTACGTTATACGTTATACGTTATACTTTATACGTTACACGTTATACGTCACACGTTATACGTTATACGTTACACGTTATACGTTATATGTTATACGTTATACGTTATACGTTATACGTTAAACGTTATACGTTATACGTTATAAGTTATACGTTATACGTTATACGTTATACGTTACACGTTATACGTTATACTTTATACGTTATACGTTATACGTTATACGTTATACGTTATACGTTATACGTAATACGTTATACGTTATACGTTATACGTTACACGTTATACGTTATACGTTATACGTTATACGTTATACGTTATATGTTATACGTTACACGTTATACGTTACACGTTACACGTTATACGTCACACGTTATACGTTATACGTTAGACGTTATACGTTATACGTTATACGTTATACGTTATACGTTATACGATATACGTTATACGTTATACGTTATACGTTATACGATATACGTTATACGTTATACGTTATACGTTATACGTTATACGTTATACGTTATACGTTACACGTTACACGTTATACGTCACACGTTATACGTTATACGTTAGACGTTATACGTTATACGTTATACGTTATACGTTATTCGTTATACGTTACACGTTATACGTTATACGTTATATGTTATACGTTATACGTAATATGTAATACGTTATTCGTTTTACGTTATTCGTTATACGTTCTTCGTTACACGTTGTACGTTATACGTTATGCGTTATACGTTAAACGTTATACGTTATACGTTATAAGTTATACGTTATACGTTATACGTTATAAGTTATACGTTATACGTTATACGTTATACGTTACACGTTATACGTTATACGTCACACGTTATACGTTACACGTTATACGTTGTACGTAATACGTTATACGTTATACGTTATACGTAATACGTTATACGTTATACGTTACACGTTATACGTTATACGTCACACGTTATACGTCACACGTTATACGTTATACGTTACACGTTATACGTTATACGTTATACGTTATACGTTATACGTTATACGTTATACGTTATACGTTATACGTTATACATTATACGTTATACGTTATACGTTATACGTTATACGTTATACGTTATACGTTATACGTTATACGTTATACGTTATACGTTATACGTTATACGTTATACGTTATACGTTATACGTTATACGTTATACATTATACGTTACACGTTATACGTTACACGTTACACGTTATACGTTATACGTTATACGTTATACGTTATACGTCATAGCTTACACGATACACGTTATACGTCATACGTTATACGTTACACGTTATACGTCACACGTTATACGTTATACGTTACACGTTATACGTTATACCTTATACGTTATACGTTATACGTTATACGTTAAACGTTATACGATATACGTTACACGTTATACGTTATACGTTACACGTTATACGTTATACGTTATACGTTACACGTTATACGTTATACGTTATACGCTATACGTTATACGTTATACGTTATACGTTATACGTTATACGTTATACGTTATACGTTATACGTTATACGTTATACGTTATACGTTATACGTTATACGTTATACGTTATACGTTATACGTTATACGTTAAACGTTATACGTTTCACCTTATAAGTTATACGTTATGCGTTATACGTTATACGATATACGTTACACGTTATACGTTATACGTTATACGTTATACGTTATACGTTATACGTTACACGTTATACGTTATACGTTATACGCTATACGTTATACGTTATACGTTATACGTTACACGTTATACGTTATACGTCACACGTTATACGTTATACGTTACACGTTATACGTTATACGTTACACGTTATACGTCATACGTTGTACGTTACACGTTATACGTAACACGTTATACGTTATACGTTATACGTTATACGTTATACGTTATACGTTATACGCTATACGTTATACGTTATACGTTATACGTTATACGTTATACGTAATACGTTATACGTCATACGTTATACGTTACACGTTATACGTCACTCGTTATACGTTATACGTTACACGTTATACGTTATATGTTATACGTTATACGTTATACGTTATACGTTATAGGTTATACGTTATACGTAATACGTTATACGTTATACGTTATACGTCATACGTTGTACGTTACACGTTATACGTAACACGTTATACGTTATACGTCACACGTAATACGTTATACGTTACACGTTATACGTTATACGTTATACGTTATACGTTATACGTTATACGTTATACGTAATACGTTACACGTTATACGTCACAGCTTACACGATACACGTCATACGTCATACGTTATACGTTACACGTTATACGTCACACGTTATACGTTATACGTTATACGTTATACGTTATACGTCATACGTTATACGTTACACGTTATACGTCACACGTTATACTTTATACGTTACACGTTATACGTTATACGTCACACGTTATACGTTATACGTTATACGTTATACGTTATACGTTATACGTTATACGTTATACGTTATACGTTATATGTTATACGTTATATAATACTTTATACGTTATACGTTACACGTTACACGTTATACGTTATACGTCACACGTAATACGTTATACGTTATTCGTTATACGTTATACGTTATACGTTATACGTTATACGGAATACGTTATACGTTATACGTTATACGTCATACGTTATACGTTATACGTTACACGTTATACGTTATATGTTATACGTTATACGTTATACGTTATACGTTATACGCTAAACGTTATACGTTATACGTTATAAGTTATACGTTACACGTTATACGTTACACGTTATACGTTACACGTTATACGTTACACGTTATACGTTACACGTTATACGTTACACGTTATACGTTACACGTTATACGTTATATGTTATACGTTATACGTAATATGTAATACGTTATACCATTTACGTTATTCGTTATACGTTCTTCGTTATGCGTTGTACGTTATACGTTGTGCGTTATACGTTATACGTTACACGTTATACGTTACACGTTACACGTTATACGTCACACGTTATACGTTATACGTTAGACGTTATACGTTATACGTTACACGTTATACGTTCTTCGTTACACGTTGTACGTTATACGTTATGCGTTATACGTTAAACGTTATACGTTATACGTTATAAGCTATAAGTTATACGTTATACGTTATACGTTATACGTTATACGTTATACGTTATACGTTATACGTTATACCTTACACGTTATACGTTATATAATACTTTATACGTTATACGTTACACGTTACACGTTACACGTTATACGTTATACGTCACACGTAATACGTTATACGTTATTCGTTATACGTTATACGTTATACGTTATACGTTATACGGAATACGTTATACGTTATACGTTATACGTTATACGTTACACGTTATACGTTACACGTTATACGTTACACGTTATACGTTATATGTTATACGTTATACGTAATATGTAATACGTTATACCATTTACGTTATTCGTTATACGTTCTTCGTTATGCGTTGTACGTTATACGTTGTGCGTTGTACGTTATACGTTACACGTTATACGTTACACGTTACACGTTATACTTCACACGTTATACGTTATACGTTAGACGTTATACGTTATACGTTACACGTTATACGTTCTTCGTTACACGTTGTACGTTATACGTTATGCGTTATACGTTAAACGTTATACGTTATACGTTATAAGTTATAAGTTATACGTTATACGTTATACGTTATACGTTATACGTTATACGTTATACGTTATACGTTACACGTTATACGTTATACGTCACACGTTATACGTTATACGTCATACGTTGTACGTAATACGTTATACGTTATACGTTATACGTTATACGTTATACGTTATACGTTATACGTTACACGTTATACGTTATACGTTACACGTTATACGTTATACGTTATACGTTATACGTTATACGTTATACGTTATACGTTATACGTTAAACGTTATACGTTATACGTTATAAGTTATACGTTACACGTTATACGTTACATGTTATACGTTACACGTTATACGTTACACGTTATACGTTATATGTTATACGTTATACGTAATATGTAATACGTTATACCATTTACGTTATTCGTTATACGTTCTTCGTTATGCGTTGTACGTTATACGTTGTGCGTTATACGTTATACGTTACACGTTATACGTTACACGTTACACGTTATACGTCACACGTTATACGTTATACGTTAGACGTTATACGTTATACGTTATACGTTATACGTTATACGTTATACGTTATACGTTATACGTTATACGTTATACGTTATACGTTATACGTTATACGTTATACGTTATACGTTATACGTTATACGTTATACGTTATACGTTATACGTTATACGTTATACGTTATACGTTATACGTTATACGTTATACGTTATACGTTATACGTTATACGTTATACGTTATACGTTATACGTTATTCGTTATACGTTATACGTTATATAATACTTTATACGTTATACGTTACACGTTACACGTTATACGTTATACGTCACACGTAATACGTTATACGTTACACGTTATACGTTATACGTTATACGTTATACGTTATACGTTATACGTCATACGTTATACGTTACACGTTATACGTCACACGTTATACGTTATACGTTACACGTTATACGTTATACGTTATACGTTATACGTTATACGTTATACGTTATACGTTAAACGTTATACGTTATACGTTATTAGTTATACGTTATACGTTATACGTTATATATTACATGTTATACGTTATACGTTATACGTTATACGATATACGTTATACGTTACACGTTATACGTTATATGTTATACGTTATACGTAATATGTAATACGTTATACCATTTACGTTATTTGTTATACGTTCTTCGTTATGCGTTGTACGTTATACGTTGTGCGTTATACGTTACACGTTATACGTGATACGTTACACGTTATACGTTATACGTTACACGTTATACGTTACACGTTATACGTTACACGTTATACGTTACACGTTATACGTGACACGTTATACGTTACACGTTATACGTTATACGTTATACGTTATACGTTATACGTTATTCGTTATACGTTATACGTTATACGTTATACGTTATACGGAATACGTTATACCTTATACGTTATACGTCATACGTTATACGTTACACGTTATACGTCACACGTTATACGTTATACGTTACACGTTATACGTTATATGTTATACGTTATACGTTATACGTTATACGTTAAACGTTATACGTTATACGTTATAAGTTATACGTTATACGTTATACGTTATACGTTACACGTTATACGTTATACTTTATACGTTATACGTTATACGTTATACGTTATACGTTATACGTTATACGTTATACGTAATACGTTATACGTTATACGTTATACGTTATACGTTATACGTTATACGTTATACGTTATACGTTATACGTTATACGTTATACGTTATACGTTACACGTTATACGTTACACGTTACACGTTATACGTCACACGTTATACGTTATACGTTAGACGTTATACGTTATACGTTATACGTATTACGTTATACGTTATACGTTATACGTTATACGTTATACGTTATACGTTATACGTTATACGTTATATAATACTTTATACGTTATACGTTACACGTAACACGTTATACGTTATACGTCACACGTAATACGTTATACGTTACACGTTATACGTTATACGTTATACGTTATACGTTATACGTTATACGTTATACGTTAAACGTTATACGTTATACGTTATAAGTTATACGTTATACGTTGTACGTTATATGTTACACGTTATACGTTATACGTTATACGTTATACGTTATACGTTATACGTTATACGTTATACGTTATACGTTATACGTTATACGTTATACGTTATACGTTATACGTTATACGTTATACGATATACGTTATACGTTATACGTTGTACGTTATACGTTACACGTTATACGTTATACGTTACACGTTATACGTTATACGTTATACGTTATACGTTATACGTTATACGTTATACGTTATACGTTATACGTTATACGTTATACGTTATAAGTTATACGTTATACGTTATACGTTATACGTTACACGTTATACGTTATACGTTATACGTTATACGTTATACGTTATACGTTATACGTTATACGTTATACGTTATACGTTATACGTTATACGTTATATGTTATACGTTATACGTAATATGTAATACGTTATACGATTTACGTTATTCGTTATACGTTATACGTTATACGTTATACGTGATACGTTATACGTTATACGTTATACGTTATACGTTATACGATATACGTTATACGTTATACGCTATACGTTATACGTTATACGTTATACGTTATACGTTACACGTTATACGTTATACGTCACACGTTATACGTTATACGTTACACGTTATACGTTATATGTTATACGTTATACGTAATATGTAATACGCTATACCATTTACGTTATTCGTTATACGTTCTTCGTTATGCGTTGTACGTTATACGTTGTGCGTTATACGTTATACGTTATACGTGATACGTTACACGTTATACGTTACAGGTTAGGCGTTACACGTTATACGTTACACGTTATACGTTACACTTTATACGTTACACGTTATACGTTATACGTTATACGTTATACGTTATACGTTATACGCTATTCGTTATACGTTATACGTTATACGTTATACGTTATACGGAATACGTTATACGTTATACGTTATACGTCATACGTCATACGTTATACGTTACACGTTATACGTCACACGTTATACGTTATACGTTACACGTTATACGTTATACGTTACACGTTATACGTTGTACGTCACACGTTATACGTTATACGTTATACGTTGTACGTAATACGTTATACGTTGTACGTTATACGTAATACGTTATACGTTATACGTTACACGTTATACGTTATACGTCACACGTTATACGTCACACGTTATACGTCACACGTTATACGTTATACGTTACACGTTATACGTTATACGTCACACGTTATACGTTATACGTTATACGTTGTACGTAATACGTTATACGTTATACGTTATACGTAATACGTTATACGTTATACGTTACACCTTACATGTTATACGTTATACGTCACACGTTATACGTTATACGTTATACGTTACACGTTATACGTTATACGTTATACGTTATACCTTATACGTTATACGTCATAGCTTACACGATACACGTTATACGTCATACGTTACACGTTATACGTCACACGTTATACGTTATACGTTATACGTTATACGTTATACGTTAAACGTTATACGTTTCACGTTATAAGTTATACGTTATACGTTATACGTTATACGTTATAGGTTACACGTTATACGTTATACGTTATACGTTATACGTTATACGTTATACGTTATACGTTATACGTTATACGTTATACGTTATACGTTATACGTTATACGTTATATGTTATACGTTATACGTAATATGTAATACGTTTACGATTTACGTTATTCGTTATACGTTCTTCGTTATGCGTTTTTTTTTTTTTTTTTTTTATTTTTTTTTTTATTAACGTGGGGGAAATCTTCGAAAGACCCCCCCGCCGCCTGGGGAGGGGCGGGGGGAGTGTGGGATTCCCCGCGCCCGGAAGGAAACCCATCGGGCGCGGGACCTACCCACTAAAACCCACCACGGTGGCCATCCTCGCACTATGCAGGGGGAGCACCTGGGACCGAAGACATCATAACATCAGGTGCTCCCCCGTGCAGGGCTCTCGCGCCCGTGTCCTCCCGTTCCAGGGAAGGGAGGGGGTACTTCACCCTCCCTTCCCTGTTTTCTCCTCGGCGCTCTGGCGCCCGACGTCGTAGCAGGGCCACACTGCTCCGACGTCCCACTCCCGGGGGCCGCCCGAGGGCGGCCGCGAGTCCCACACTCGCGACCGCCCACGGCCCCCATAGCCGCGCCGGAGGCACGGCCCTGGGACCGTGCCGTCGGCGCGGCCGCACCCCGGCTCGTACGCTCCCGAGGGCGGCTCTGGCCTCTCCGCCCTCGAGAGCGTCGCCGTCCCTTATTCCTCCCACCCCTCAGACGACGGGCGGTGGCACGAGCCTCAAGGGCTACGCACCCCCGCCCGCCGCTCTCAGGGTGGCCTCCCCAGCCCTTCCGGAGGCCCACCCGCCCCCGGCCTCGGACGAGGCCTCGCTCGCGGTCTCCCGCTCTCGCGAATGCGGCTCGCGGCCTCCTTCCGCGAGATTACCTCCTCGCAGAAGGAGGTCACGGCCCGCCACTTCGTCTCGCTGCCGAGCATGGCCTGTACCACGCCCGGCAGCGATAGGTCCGCCCCAATCACGGCCGTGAGGACACGGCGCTCCACCCCCCAGGCCGGACACACCTCGAGGGTGTGTTGCGCCGTGTCCTCGTCCGCTGGACAGTGCTAGCAGCGCGCCGCCTCTTCCACACCGATCCGGCACAGGTACTGACCGAAGCATCCGTGCCCGGACAGCACCTGCACCAACCGGTAGGTGAGTGAGCCGAAGCGCCTACCCAGCCACTCAAACAGGACCGGCCGGATAGCCCGGACAGTCCTCTGGCCGAACAACGGCTCGGCCAGCCGCTGCTGCCAAAGCTGCAGCATGGACTCCCGGGCCTGGCGCCTCAGGGCCTCCACCTCGCAGCCCGCCAGGACCACCCCATCCTCGCGGGCGCGCATGCGGCCCTCGTAGAAAGCCGCATGCGCGCCCGCGATCAAGTCCGCCGGGGGTAGCCCTGACAGGACGCTCGCCGCCTCATACGAAACGGTCCGGTACCCCCGGGCGATCCGCAGTGCAAGCCGCCTTTGAACCCGGCGCAGCAATACCTTGCTGCGCCGGGAGGCGGCCAGGTCGCCCGCCCAAACGGGGGCCCCGTATAGGGCCACCGAGTGGACCATTCCCGCGTAGAGGCGGCGAACCCGGTCACTCGGGCCCCGCAGGTTGGGGAGGATACGGCCCAAAGCACCAACTATCCTCTCCAACCGCGGGGCCAGGGCCCGGAAATGGCCCTCGAAGCGCCAGTGGCTGTCGAGGTGAAGTCCCAGATATTTCATCTGAGACCTCACCTCGACGTCTGTCTCACCCACCCGGATCAGGGGGGGAGGCGGCTCTCCCCGGGGTCTATACATCCCGAGTACCTCGGTTTTGTGGAGAGCCACCTCCAAACCGATCCCCCTGATCCGGGAGACGACGCGCCGGACACCGTCCTCGGCGGCCCGAACAGCCCCCCTCCAGTCCCCCCCGACGGCCAACAACAAGGTGTCGTCCGCGTAACATGTCAGACTGACGCCGTCGGGGAGGTCTTCGGCCCGCAGGACGGTGTCGTACCCGAGGTTCCACAGCAGGGGTCCTAACACCGACCCCTGCGGAACCCCGGAGTACACCGCTCTCCTCTCCGTCCCGCACCGGCCCGGATACTCGATCCACCTGTCGCGGAGGTAGTCCTCGACGACTGCCCTAAGGTAGGCGGGGACTCGATGTTCCTCAAGCCCCCGCCCAATCGCCGCCCAGGGTAGGGTGTTAAACGCATTGGCGATGTCCAAGGACACCGCCAATGCCACCCCACCCCGGGAGACCGCCGAGGCCGAGAGGGACCGGACGCGTCGAATCGCGTCGATCGTCGACCGGCCCTCCCGGAACCCGAACTGGCACTCCGCCAGCCCGGGCCCACCCCGCGACAGGTGCCCGACGATGCGGGCCGCCACGACTCTTTCTAGGAGCTTGCCCACATCGTCGAGCAGGCAAATCGGCCGGTACGCTGACGGAGAGTCCGCGGGCCTACCCTCTTTCCGGAGGAGGACCATTCGGGCCACCTTCCATGCGGAGGGGAATCGCCCGGCCTCCAGGCAGCGGTCGAATAGCTCCCGGAGGCCGTCACCCAGGACGTCCGCGGCCAAGACCAAGACTCGGCCGGGCACTCCCGAAGGACCCGGGGCAGTATCCTTCGCCCCGAGTCTTCGGATGGCCGCGGCTAGCTCCCCAGCCGAGACCCCCAGCTCCGCGGACCAGGTGGTCGGGTCCGCAGAGGGACGTGGCCCGCTCTCCCCCACGATCGGGAAGAGCGTGTCGACCACGTCCCTCAAGAGCTGGGGGTCGAGACCCTCGGTGATCGGGGGCGCCCATGGCCGGAGTTTATTCAGAACTATCCGGTATGGGCGCCCCCATGGATCCCGCTCGAGGGTCTCGAGGAGCTCCTTCCAGCTCTGGGCCTTGGCCCGTTTGATGGCGACCTGCAGAGCCCTCTTTCCCGCGCGATAGGACTCGTACAGTTCCGCCGCCCTAGCCCGCGCGCCGTCGTCGCCGTTCCGTCCGGCCCGACGACGCGCGCGGGTGTACTGGCGTCGGGCCCGGACGCATGCTGTCCGCAATTCCCCGATTTCGCCCGACCACCAGTACACCGCCCGACGAGGAGACCGCGGCCCGGCCCGGGGCATCGCCGCGTCGCAAATGCGCGCGACGGCGCTCCCGAGCCGAGCCACGGCCCCCTCCAGGTCGGGCAGCCTGGTCTCCCGTCGAGGCCAGGTTTCGGCCAGAGCGGCTGCCACCAGGACGTCCTTGTCAAGGCGCCGAAGCGCCCATCTGCGTGGTGGTGGTGGGGCGCTACCCGCTCCCGGGCGGAGGTGTCGGTGCGGGGCCGCGGCGGCCTCGGGGGAGGTCAAGACCACGCGGATATACCGGTGGTCCGATAATGTCTCCTCCCCCACCACCACGTCCCACCCGGACACCATACGCGCGGCGCCGGGGGATCCAAACGTCAAATCCACTATGGACCCTCCCCCGCGCCGCACGCACGTCAGCTCCGACCCCCGGTTAATCAACCGGAGGTCGAAGCCCGCCGCCCAGTCGCCCAGAGCCTCGCCCCTCCGATTGGTCCTGGGGGACCCCCATGCCACAGACCAGGCATTGAAGTCCCCCAGGACCAGCACCGGCCGGGGCGCAATCCTTGTGAGGCACGCCCCCACCCCGGCCAAGTACTGCTCGAAGGCAGCAAGGCCGCAGTTGGGCGAAACGTAGCACCCCACCACGGCGACTCCCCCCCACTGGACGGCGACGAATCCCGCCCCGTTCTCCAGTAAGGAGAACGGAGGGGACCCGTCACCGCCCTGCCACACAGCCGCCACCAAGCCGGCCGCATCCCCCATCCAATGCGGATGGTCGGGGACGCGGTACGGCTCGGCGGCGACTGCCAGACCACCCCCCCACTCCGCCAGCGTCTGACACATCAGGTCCTGCGCTGCACGGCAGTGGTTGAGGTTGGCCTGCAGGAGGAGGCGGGGAGCCATTATTTGATGGCCTCCTCACCGCCTCCTGGTGGCACCTCCGTGAGGACGGCGGCGGGGCCGATGTCCACCTCCATCGCGGACACCAACGCCGTCGCCGCCTCCGACCTCTTCCTTGCGACCGTCGCGTCGGTCGCGGCCAGGTCCGCGGGCGCCGCGGCGCTCGCAGCTGGGGCCGCTCTCACCGGCGCCGGGAGCGGCCCCGGCGCCCCTCTCCTCTGCCCTCGTCGGGATGGGGGGGTACATTGCTTCCCCCCCATTCGGTGCGCGGCTGGTCTCCCCATGTCCGCACACAGCGGGCACTTGGGGGCCGCCGCGCAGTGGCTCGCGCGGTGGCCTTCGGCACCGCAGCGGTAACAAGTACCGCTGCGGTCCACCGCGGAGGTGCACCGCTGCCTGACATGGCCCGTCTCCAGACAGCGGTAGCACTGGAGTGGGCGTTGGGCGAGGACCTCGATCCTCGCCGACACCCACCCCACCACGATCCTCCCGACTGCTTCTAACTTCCGGGCAGCCGGAAGAGGGCACCGTGCCCACACCGCTCCCAGGCCGGTGGAGGACCGCCGGACCTCCCCGGTCCGGATGTCCCCCTCAGAGCAGCCACCGGCCTGGGCCAGCGCCCTGGCCACCTCCTCCCGGGTGACCGAGTCGTCCAGCCCACAAACGCGCAGCTCCGCGCTCTTTGTGGGCCGGGCGACCCTGACACCCCGGGGTGCCAAGGCCTCGCCCAGCTTTTCGGCCAGTCGGTCCGCCCTGGCTGCGTTGTCGGGGCCGCTCACGCGCAGCATGAGCGCCCCCGTCACCGCCCATCTCGGGCGGACCGACTCGATGGCGAGTGCGGCCAAGGATATCTTTTCCTTGGCCGCTGCCATCACCTCCCCGTAGGAGACGCCCCCCCCCCCCTCCGGGACGGTCAGCATGACTGCTGCCGTTGAAGGGGGGCGTCCCAGACGGGGCTTCGCCCTCCCCGCCTTTCCGTCCCTCTTCGGGGCAACCGGCGGGGGAGGCGGCGGCACCCGGGCCGCCCTCCTCGCCGTCCTTCCCGCCCTTCGGCCCAGGACCTCGGTCCACAAGGGACCGGATGGGGGCGGCGGCGGAGGCATTTGTGCCCCCGCCGTCGCCCCCACCACGGCACCCTTGCCCTTCGTCTTTGCCGCAGGGCCCGGAACCGCGATGGTCCCCCCCTGCGGTCCCCCGCCCCCCGGTTGTTTCCCGGGCCCGGTCCTCGGTCCCGCCGGCGCTCCGCCCTTGGGGCGAAGCGCCGCCCGGATTTCGCCGCGGATGACGGCCATCATGGCCGCCATCTTGGCGTCCATGAGGAGCTCGATGCTCCTCATGGACGTCGCTGGTGTGGGGGGAGCTCCCGCCTTCCCCCTCCCACACGTGCAGTCGCCCGTCGGCCCCGGATGAGGGCGCCTCCTAAGGGCGTCCGTCTCCCTCCGCGAGCACGCAAGCTCGTCTTTCAGAGCCTCCACACGCTGCCTCAATTGGGCGTTCGTGTACTCCAAGGCAGCTGGGACACGTCGTCCCAGCTCCTGGAGAGCCCTCCGCACCTCCGTCGCGGCCTGGCCAACCGACCTCGCGGAGGCTGTAGTCAGCCCCCGCGAGGTGGCGGCCACCTTCTCAATAGACCTCAGGGACGAGGCAATACGGGCCGATACATGGGCCGTATCCTCGTCCCTGAGGTCCTCCTCCCCGTCGCTCACCGTGAGCAACGGTGGAGCAGCGGACGTGGACGGAGCTTCCTCCGTCCTCCGCCCCTCCACCGTCCTGCGCCTCTTTACGCCCGCGGCGCTGGTCGCGGACGCCAGGGACGAGACCGACGCCGTCTCGTCCCCCTCCTCGAACGGCGCCGGGTGGGGCACGAGTGCCCCCTCCGTCGCCACCCCTCGCGCCACACGCACCGTCCCCCCTCCCCCTTTTTTTTTTTTTAGAATTAGTTTTTTCCATTTTGGATCCCACGAGTTGGTCGGAACGTAAGTCGACCCGGGCAGAGCCGCCATACCCGGGCAGGCCTAAATACTCCGGGGGGTCGGCAGGTACCCCGGAGTTGTTGGCCGCTTGGGATTGGGGCCTCCCCCCCAACCACGCATCCCATCACCGCGCACCGTAGCTTAGGATTGGAGGGCAATTTATAGAGTTACCATCCTCGCGGCCCGGGCGGTAAAGCCAAGGCCCCCGTCCCTCCTGCCGTCACGTACCACTCTCAAAGCCAAAAGAGGAATTGGGAGTGGGTCGTTGCGACGACCAACAGGAGTCTTACGGTGTGGTTTGGCATCGGGCACCTCGGGTTTGCCAGTCCCGTACTGTAGCAACAAGCTACAGCCCCTGAGGGATCCCCTCGAAACTTAGACTCACATCGAACAAAATCCACCTACGATTCCCTTCTTCTCTTCTTCTCTTCTACAAACACCTCCAATCCCAGAACATATTATCTTCCTTCTAACCCTTGTGTGTTCGTCCACCGAGTACGTTAGCTCCCCGTCGTCGTACAGATCGAACCATCTTCTCTGCCACCTCTTGGTCCGATTCAGGGGATTCGAGAAGTCCCAGCCGGGGGCGACGAACAGGTATCCGCATTTTGAAATCTTCCTCGTGGCCCTGTTGCATTCCAGAGCCTCCGCGCTGTGCTCCTCCTTCTGCTTGAAGCAGCTGCTGCACTTGCTCTTGTTGAATATGTTCGGCGCGAACTTCCTGCACTCGGCGCCGGTGCCACGGACGCCCGCCTTGCCGCCCGACATCGCGACACGTGCGAATTAACCGCGACGACCGGACAGCATCGTTCGCCTCTCGTCCCCTTCCCTTCGTCCGCCGTTACGAACCACGGCAAGCTTCTCCGCGTGTTCGATTCCTCTTCTTCCGCTGTTGCGCCCGTCCCGGAACAACAAGTTTTATTTACGCGCGATTTCGTTCCGTTGATACGCGCATATGATACGCGCGGACGCGTCACCGAGTAGTCGCCGGCCAGTCTTCGTGCCCGTTACATTAACGGATCGAGTTAACAGGATTTCGTATTCTCGTTCCGAGCAAGGATCACACTTCGGGTATTCGTTCCTTTTTACTCGGTGACGTCGGCGAGAATCTCGCGATATATCGATTCCCGCTACCGCGATCGAATGGAACGCGCCAATTTGTCGAAAGTACCGCGTATCGCGATAATCCGATAATCCGATAATCCGATAATCCGATAATCCGATAATCCGCGGGGCACTTCCGCCCAGCGTGTTCCGTCCCGCTTTTTGTTTACACGACCGGGACGAGTATACGAGACAAGGACTCGTCGGAATTTCGTAATGAATACGTAATGAATACGCGAGCGCGTCGCGCGTCGCGCGTGTTTACGATGTGTTTATGTCACGAGGACGGAAGGGAAACACGCGCGTATACGATGCTGTTGTCAACATCGACGCGATTCGTTCGCGAAACGATCGTTCCGAATCCGATAGCAGGTGACTGTTCTCTGTCCTTGTTTTCCGCCGTTCGTTCGCCCGTGCCCCGCGGTCCGTGTTTCTTGTTGACAATCTTTTCTCCGTGACCTGCTCCGAAAGAGCACGTGGATCGAACGCGACACTCCGAATCACACGAAGCTATTTATAGACACACCCGCGTGCACCCGTAGTTAACGTGTCGCAGCACCGTTCACCGATGAACTCTCGATTGTTCAACGAATCGAATCGAACCCTCGTACGCACGTGCGTGCGATTCGCGTGTACGGGTCTTACCTTTTTAATGCGAACAACACAACGTCCCGATACGCACCACACCGTCCTTCTCCTGTCCTTGTTTTCCGCCGTTCGCTCGTGCCCCGCGGTCCGTGTTTCTTGTTGACAATCTTTTCTCCGTGACCTGCTCCGAAAGAGCACGTGGATCAAACGCGACACTCCGAATCACACGAAGCTATTTATAGACACAGACAGACACACCCGCGTGCACCCGTAGTTAACGTGTCACAGCACCGTTCACCGATGATCTCTCGATTGTTCAACGAATCAAAACCCTCGTACGCACGTGCGTGCGGTTCGCGTGTACGGGTCCTACCTTTTCAATGCGAACAACACAACACAACGTCAACACAACGTCCCGCCGTCCCGACACGCCGCACACGTCCGTCTCCGTCGGCTGCCGGCGCACGACTCCCATACGTTACACGTTATACGTTATACGTCACACGTTATACGTTATACGTTATACGTTGTACGTAATACGTTATACGTTGTACGTTATACGTAATACGTTATACGTTATACGTTACACGTTATACGTTATACGTCACACGTTATACGTCACACGTTATACGTCACACGTTATACGTTATACGTTACACGTTATACGTTATACGTCACACGTTATACGTTATACGTTATACGTTGTACGTAATACGTTATACGTTATACGTTATACGTAATACGTTATACGTTATACGTTACACCTTACACGTTATACGTTATACGTCACACGTTATACGTTATACGTTATACGTTACACGTTATACGTTATACGTTATACGTTATACGTTATACGTCATAGCTTACACGATACACGTTATACGTCATACGTTATACGTTACACGTTATACGTCACACGTTATACGTTATACGTTATACGTTATACGTTATACGTTATACGTTATACGTTATATGTTATACGTTATACATAGTATGTAATACGTTATACGATTTACGTTATTCGTTATACGTTCTTCGTTATGCGTTGTACGTTATACGTTGTGCGTTATACGTTACACGTTATACGTTATACGTTATACGTCACACGTTATACGTTATACGTTATACGTTATACGTTATATGTTATACGTTATACGTAATATGTAATACGTTATACGTTTTACGTTATTCGTTATGCGTTCTTCGTTACACGTTGTACGTTATACGTTATTCGTTATACGTTACACGTTATACGTTATTCGTTATACGTTATACGTTATACGTTATACGTTATACGTTATACGTTATACGTTATACGTTATACGTTATACGTTATACGTTACACGTTATACGTTATACGTCACACGTTATACGTTATACGTTACACGTTATACGTTATACGTTATACGTTATACGTTATACGTTATACGTTATACGTTACACGTTATACGTTATACGTTATATGTTATACGTTATACGTCACACGTTATACGTTACACGTTATACGTTGTACGTAATACGTTATACGTTATACGTTATACGTAATACGTTATACGTTATACGTTACACGTTATACGTTATACGTCACACGTTATACGTCACACGTTATACCGTATACGTTACACGTTATACGTTATACGTTATACGTTATACGTTATACGTTATACGTTATACGTTATACGTTATACGTAATACATTATACGTTATACGTTATACGTTATACGTTATACGTTATACGCTATATGTTATACGTTATACGTAATATGTAATACGTTATACCATTTACGTTATTCGTTATACGTTCTTCGTTATGCGTTGTACGTTATACGTTGTGCGTTATACGTTATACTTTATACGTGATACGTTACACGTTATACGTTACACGTTAGGCGTTACACGTTATACGTTACACGTTATACGTTACACGTTATACGTTACACGTTATACGTTATACGTTATACGTTATACGTTATACGTTATTCGTTATACGTTATACGTTATACGTTATACGTTATACGGAATACGTTATACGTTATAAGTTATACGTTATACGCTATATGTTATACGTTATACGTAATATGTAATATGTTATACCATTTACGTTATTCGTTATACGTTCTTCGTTATGCGTTGTACGTTATACGTTGTGCGTTATACGTTATACTTTATACGTGATACCTTACACGTTATACGTTATACGTTATACGTTATACGTTATACGTTATACGTTATACGTTATACGTTATTCGTTATACGTTACACGTTATACGTTATATGTTATACGTTATACGTTATACGTTATACGTTAAACGTTATACGTTATACGTTATAAGTTATACGTTATACGTTATACGTTATACGTTATACGTTATACGTTATACGTTATACGTTAAACGTTATACGTTATACGTTATAAGTTATACGTTATACGCTATATGTTATGCGTTATACGTAATATGTAATACGTTATACCATTTACGTTATACGTTATACGTTATACGTTATACGTTATACGTTATACGTTATACGTTATACGTTATACGTTATACGTTATACGTTATATGTTATACGTTATACGCAATATGTAATACGTTATACGATTTACGTTATTCGTTATACGTTATACGCTATACGTTATACGTGATACGTTATACGTGATACGTTATACGTTATACGTTATACGATATACGTTATACGTTATACGTTATACGTTATACGTTATACGTTATACGTTATACGTTATACGTTATACGTTACACGTTATACGTTATACGTCACACGTTATACGTTATACGTTACACGTTATACGTTATACGTCACACGTTATACGTTATACGTTAGACGTTATACGTTATACGTTATACGTTATACGTTATACGTTATACGTTATACGTTATACGTTATACGTTATACGTTATACGTTATACGTTGCACGTTATACGTTATACGTCACACGTTATACGTCACACGTTAGACGTTATACGTTATACGTTATACGTTATACGTTATACGTTATACGTTATACGTTATACGTTATACGTTATACGTTATACGTTATACGTTATACGTTATACGTTATACGTTATACGTTATACGTTATACGTTATACGTTATACGTTATACGTTATACGTTATACGTTATACGTTATACGTTACACGTTATACGTTATACGTTATACGTTATACGTTATACGTTATACGTTATACGTTATACGTTATACGTTATACGATATACGTTATACGTTATACGTTATACGTTATACGTTATACGTTATACGTTATACGTTACACGTTATACGTTATACGTCACACGTTATACGTTATACGTTACACGTTACACGTTATACGTCACACGTTATACGTTATACGTTTCAAGTTATACGTTATACGTTATACGTTATACGTTATACGTTATACGTTATACGTTATACGTTATACGTTATACGTTAAACGTTATACGTTATACGTTATAAGTTATACGTTATACGCTATATGTTATACGTTATACGTAATATGTAATACGTTATACCATTTACGTTATTCGTTATACGTTCTTCGTTATGCGTTGTACGTTATACGTTGTGCGTTATACGTTATACTTTATACGTGATACGTTACACGTTATACGTTACACGTTAGGCGTTACACGTTATACGTTACACGTTATACGTTACACGTTATACGTTACACGTTATACGTTATACGTTATACGTTATACGTTATACGTTATTCGTTATACGTTATACGTTATACGTTATACGTTATACGGAATACGTTATACGTTATAAGTTATACGTTATACGCTATATGTTATACGTTATACGTAATATGTAATATGTTATACCATTTACGTTATTCGTTATACGTTCTTCGTTATGCGTTGTACGTTATACGTTGTGCGTTATACGTTATACTTTATACGTGATACCTTACACGTTATACGTTATACGTTATACGTTATACGTTATACGTTATACGTTATACGTTATACGTTATTCGTTATACGTTACACGTTATACGTTATATGTTATACGTTATACGTTATACGTTATACGTTAAACGTTATACGTTATACGTTATAAGTTATACGTTATACGTTATACGTTATACGTTATACGTTATACGTTATACGTTATACGTTAAACGTTATACGTTATACGTTATAAGTTATACGTTATACGCTATATGTTATGCGTTATACGTAATATGTAATACGTTATACCATTTACGTTATACGTTATACGTTATACGTTATACGTTATACGTTATACGTTATACGTTATACGTTATACGTTATACGTTATACGTTATACGTTATATGTTATACGTTATACGCAATATGTAATACGTTATACGATTTACGTTATTCGTTATACGTTATACGCTATACGTTATACGTGATACGTTATACGTGATACGTTATACGTTATACGTTATACGATATACGTTATACGTTATACGTTATACGTTATACGTTATACGTTATACGTTATACGTTATACGTTATACGTTACACGTTATACGTTATACGTCACACGTTATACGTTATACGTTACACGTTATACGTTATACGTCACACGTTATACGTTATACGTTAGACGTTATACGTTATACGTTATACGTTATACGTTATACGTTATACGTTATACGTTATACGTTATACGTTATACGTTATACGTTATACGTTGCACGTTATACGTTATACGTCACACGTTATACGTCACACGTTAGACGTTATACGTTATACGTTATACGTTATACGTTATACGTTATACGTTATACGTTATACGTTATACGTTATACGTTATACGTTATACGTTATACGTTATACGTTATACGTTATACGTTATACGTTATACGTTATACGTTATACGTTATACGTTATACGTTATACGTTATACGTTATACGTTATACGTTACACGTTATACGTTATACGTTATACGTTATACGTTATACGTTATACGTTATACGTTATACGTTATACGTTATACGATATACGTTATACGTTATACGTTATACGTTATACGTTATACGTTATACGTTATACGTTACACGTTATACGTTATACGTCACACGTTATACGTTATACGTTACACGTTACACGTTATACGTCACACGTTATACGTTATACGTTTCAAGTTATACGTTATACGTTATACGTTATACGTTATACGTTATACGTTATACGTTATACGTTATACGTTATACGTTAAACGTTATACGTTATACGTTATAAGTTATACGTTATACGCTATATGTTATACGTTATACGTAATATGTAATACGTTATACCATTTACGTTATTCGTTATACGTTCTTCGTTATGCGTTGTACGTTATACGTTGTGCGTTATACGTTATACTTTATACGTGATACGTTACACGTTATACGTTATACGTTATACGTTATACGTTATACGTTATACGTTATACGTTACACGTTATACGTTACACGTTATACGTTATACGTTACACGTTATACGTTATACGTTATACCTTATACGTTATACGTTATACGTTACACGTTATACGTTATACGTCACACGTGATACGTTATACTTTATACGTTATACGTTATATGTTATACGTTATACGTTATACGTTATACGTCATACGTTATACGTTACACGTTATACGTTCTTCGTTATACTTTATACGTTATACGTTATATGTTATACGTCACACGTTATACGTTATACGTTATACGTTATACGTCATACGTTATACGTTACACGTTATACGTCACACGTTATACGTTATACGTTACACGTTGTACGTTTTACGTTATTCGTTATACGTTACACGTTATACGTTATTCGTTATACGTTATACGTTATACGTTATACGTTATACGTTATACGTTATACGTTATACTTTATACGTGATACGTTACACGTTATACGTTATAC
The DNA here is from genome assembly GCF_051014685.1 of Ptiloglossa arizonensis. NCBI lineage: Eukaryota > Metazoa > Arthropoda > Insecta > Hymenoptera > Colletidae > Ptiloglossa > Ptiloglossa arizonensis. The sequence goes on along the minus strand of NW_027478646.1, from coordinate 573,827 downwards.
GTTATACGTTATACGTTATACGTTATACGTTATACGTTATACGTTATACGTCACACGTTATACGTTATACGTCATACGTTGTACGTAATACGTTATACGTTATACGTTATACGTTATACGTTATACGTTATACGTTATACGTTATACGTTATATGTTATACGTTATACGCAATATGTAATACGTTATACGATTTACGTTATACGTTATACGTTATACGTTATACGTTATACGTTATACGTTATACGTTATTCGTTATACGTTACACGTTATACGTTATATGTTATACGTTATACGTTATACGTTATACGTTAAACGTTATACGTTATACGTTATAAGTTATACGTTATACGTTATACGTTATACGTTATACGTTATACGTTATACGTTATACGTTATACGTTAAACGTTATACGTTATACGTTATAAGTTATACGTTATACGCTATATGTTATACGTTATACGTAATATGTAATACGTTATACCATTTACGTTATACGTTATACGTTATACGTTATACGTTATACGTTATACGTTATACGTTATACGTTATACGTTATACGTTATACGTTATACGTTATATGTTATACGTTATACGCAATATGTAATACGTTATACGATTTACGTTATTCGTTATACGTTATACGCTATACGTTATACGTGATACGTTATACGTGATACGTTATACGTTATACGTTATACGATATACGTTATACGTTATACGTTATACGTTATACGTTATACGTTATACGTTATACGTTATACGTTATACGTTACACGTTACACGTTATACGTCACACGTTATACGTTATACGTTTCAAGTTATACGTTATACGTTATACGTTATACGTTATACGTTATACGTTATACGTTATACGTTATACGTTATACGTTAAACGTTATACGTTATACGTTATAAGTTATACGTTATACGCTATATGTTATACGTTATACGTAATATGTAATACGTTATACCATTTACGTTATTCGTTATACGTTCTTCGTTATGCGTTGTACGTTATACGTTGTGCGTTATACGTTATACTTTATACGTGATACGTTACACGTTATACGTTATACGTTATACGTTATACGTTATACGTTATACGTTATACGTTACACGTTATACGTTACACGTTATACGTTATACGTTACACGTTATACGTTATACGTTATACCTTATACGTTATACGTTATACGTTACACGTTATACGTTATACGTCACACGTGATACGTTATACTTTATACGTTATACGTTATATGTTATACGTTATACGTTATACGTTATACGTCATACGTTATACGTTACACGTTATACGTTCTTCGTTATACTTTATACGTTATACGTTATATGTTATACGTCACACGTTATACGTTATACGTTATACGTTATACGTCATACGTTATACGTTACACGTTATACGTCACACGTTATACGTTATACGTTACACGTTGTACGTTTTACGTTATTCGTTATACGTTACACGTTATACGTTATTCGTTATACGTTATACGTTATACGTTATACGTTATACGTTATACGTTATACGTTATACTTTATACGTGATACGTTACACGTTATACGTTATACGTTATACGTTATACGTTATACGTTATACGTTATACGTTATACGTTATACGTCACACGTTATACGTTATACGTCATACGTTGTACGTAATACGTTATACGTTATACGTTATACGTTATACGTTATACGTTATACGTTATACGTTATACGTTATATGTTATACGTTATACGCAATATGTAATACGTTATACGATTTACGTTATACGTTATACGTTATACGTTATACGTTATACGTTATACGTTATACGTTATTCGTTATACGTTACACGTTATACGTTATATGTTATACGTTATACGTTATACGTTATACGTTAAACGTTATACGTTATACGTTATAAGTTATACGTTATACGTTATACGTTATACGTTATACGTTATACGTTATACGTTATACGTTAAACGTTATACGTTATACGTTATAAGTTATACGTTATACGCTATATGTTATACGTTATACGTAATATGTAATACGTTATACCATTTACGTTATACTTTATACGTTATACGTTATACGTTATACGTTATACGTTATACGTTATACGTTATACGTTATACGTTATACGTTATACGTTATATGTTATACGTTATACGCAATATGTAATACGTTATACGATTTACGTTATTCGTTATACGTTATACGCTATACGTTATACGTGATACGTTATACGTGATACGTTATACGTTATACGTTATACGATATACGTTATACGTTATACGTTATACGTTATACGTTATACGTTATACGTTATACGTTATACGTTATACGTTACACGTTATACGTTATACGTCACACGTTATACGTTATACGTTACACGTTATACGTTATACGTCACACGTTATACGTTATACGTTAGACGTTATACGTTATACGTTATACGTTATACGTTATACGTTATACGTTATACGTTATACGTTATACGTTATACGTTATACGTTATACGTTGCACGTTATACGTTATACGTCACACGTTATACGTCACACGTTAGACGTTATACGTTATACGTTATACGTTATACGTTATACGTTATACGTTATACGTTATACGTTATACGTTATACGTTATACGTTATACGTTATACGTTATACGTTATACGTTATACGTTATACGTTATACGTTATACGTTATACGTTATACGTTATACGTTATACGTTATACGTTACACGTTATACGTTATACGTTATACGTTATACGTTATACGTTATACGTTATACGTTATACGTTATACGTTATACGATATACGTTATACGTTATACGTTATACGTTATACGTTATACGTTATACGTTATACGTTACACGTTATACGTTATACGTCACACGTTATACGTTATACGTTACACGTTACACGTTATACGTCACACGTTATACGTTATACGTTTCAAGTTATACGTTATACTTTATACGTTATACGTTATACGTTATACGTTATACGTTATACGTTAAACGTTATACGTTATACGTTATAAGTTATACGTTATACGCTATATGTTATACGTTATACGTAATATGTAATACGTTATACCATTTACGTTATTCGTTATACGTTCTTCGTTATGCGTTGTACGTTATACGTTGTGCGTTATACGTTATACTTTATACGTGATACGTTACACGTTATACGTTATACGTTATACGTTATACGTTATACGTTATACGTTATACGTTACACGTTATACGTTACACGTTATACGTTATACGTTACACGTTATACGTTATACGTTATACGTAATACGTTATACGTTATACGTTACACGTTATACGTTATACGTCACACGTTATACGTCACACGTTATACGTTATACGTTACACGTTATACGTTATACGTTATACGTTATACGTTATACGTTATACTTTATACGTTATACGTTATATGTTATACGTTATACGTTATACGTTATACGTCATACGTTATACGTTACACGTTATACGTTCTTCGTTATACTTTATACGTTATACGTTATATGTTATACGTTACACGTTATACGTTATACGTCACACGTTATACGTTATACGTCATACGTTGTACGTAATACGTTATACGTTATACGTTATACGTAATACGTTATACGTTATACGTTATACGTTATACGTTATACGTTATACGTTATACGTTATACGTTATACGTTATACGTTATACGTTATACGTTACACGTTATACGTTACACGTTATACGTTACACGTTATAAGTTATACGTTATACGTTATACGTTATACGTTATACGTTATACGTTATACGTTATACGTTACACGTTATACGTTATACGTCACACGTTATACGTTATACGTCATACGTTGTACGTAATACGTTATACGTTATACGTTATACGTAATACGTTATACGTTATACGTTACACGTTATACGTTATACGTCACACGTTATACGTCACACGTTATACGTTATACGTTACACGTTATACGTTATACGTTATACGTTATACGTTATACGTTATACTTTATACGTTATACGTTATATGTTATACGTTATACGTTATACGTTATACGTTATACGTTATACGTTATACGTTATACGTTATACGTTATACGTTATATGTTATACGTTATACGCAATATGTAATACGTTATACGATTTACGTTATTCGTTATACGTTATACGCTATACGTTATACGTGATACGTTATACGTGATACGTTATACGTTATACGTTATACGATATACGTTATACGTTATACGTTATACGTTATACGTTATACGTTATACGTTATACGTTATACGTTATACGTTACACGTTATACGTTATACGTCACACGTTATACGTTATACGTTACACGTTATACGTTATACGTCACACGTTATACGTTATACGTTAGACGTTATACGTTATACGTTATACGTTATACGTTATACGTTATACGTTATACGTTATACGTTATACGTTATACGTTATACGTTGCACGTTATACGTTATACGTCACACGTTATACGTCACACGTTAGACGTTATACGTTATACGTTATACGTTATACGTTATACGTTATACGTTATACGTTATACGTTATACGTTATACGTTATACGTTATACGTTATACGTTATACGTTATACGTTATACGTTATACGTTATACGTTATACGTTATACGTTATACGTTATACGTTATACGTTACACGTTATACGTTATACGTTATACGTTATACGTTATACGTTATACGTTATACGTTATACGTTATACGTTATACGATATACGTTATACGTTATACGTTATACGTTATACGTTATACGTTATACGTTATACGTTATACGTTACACGTTATACGTTATACGTTATACGTTATACGTTATACGTTATACGTTATACGTTATACGTTATACGTTATACGATATACGTTATACGTTATACGTCATACGTTATACGTTATACGTTATACGTTATACGTTACACGTTATACGTTATACGTCACACGTTATACGTTATACGTTACACGTTACACGTTATACGTCACACGTTATACGTTATACGTTTCAAGTTATACGTTATACTTTATACGTTATACGTTATACGTTATACGTTATACGTTATACGTTAAACGTTATACGTTATACGTTATAAGTTATACGTTATACGCTATATGTTATACGTTATACGTAATATGTAATACGTTATACCATTTACGTTATTCGTTATACGTTCTTCGTTATGCGTTGTACGTTATACGTTGTGCGTTATACGTTATACTTTATACGTGATACGTTACACGTTATACGTTATACGTTATACGTTATACGTTATACGTTATACGTTATACGTTACACGTTATACGTTACACGTTATACGTTATACGTTACACGTTATACGTTATACGTTATACGTAATACGTTATACGTTATACGTTACACGTTATACGTTATACGTCACACGTTATACGTCACACGTTATACGTTATACGTTACACGTTATACGTTATACGTTATACGTTATACGTTATACGTTATACTTTATACGTTATACGTTATATGTTATACGTTATACGTTATACGTTATACGTCATACGTTATACGTTACACGTTATACGTTCTTCGTTATACTTTATACGTTATACGTTATATGTTATACGTTACACGTTATACGTTATACGTCACACGTTATACGTTATAAGTCATACGTTGTACGTAATACGTTATACGTTATACGTTATACGTAATACGTTATACGTTATACGTTATACGTTATACGTTATACGTTATACGTTATACGTTATACGTCATACGTTATACGTTATACGTTATACGTTACACGTTATACGTTACACGTTATACGTTACACGTTATAAGTTATACGTTATACGTTATACGTTATACGTTATACGTTATACGTTATACGTTATACGTTACACGTTATACGTTATACGTCACACGTTATACGTTATACGTCATACGTTGTACGTAATACGTTATACGTTATACGTTATACGTAATACGTTATACGTTATACGTTACACGTTATACGTTATACGTCACACGTTATACGTCACACGTTATACGTTATACGTTACACGTTATACGTTATACGTTATACGTTATACGTTATACGTTATACTTTATACGTTATACGTTATATGTTATACGTTATACGTTATACGTTATACGTTATACGTTATACGTTATACGTTATACGTTATACGTTATACGTTATACGTTATATGTTATACGTTATACGCAATATGTAATACGTTATACGATTTACGTTATTCGTTATACGTTATACGCTATACGTTATACGTGATACGTTATACGTGATACGTTATACGTTATACGTTATACGATATACGTTATACGTTATACGTTATACGTTATACGTTATACGTTATACGTTATACGTTATACGTTATACGTTACACGTTATACGTTATACGTCACACGTTATACGTTATACGTTACACGTTATACGTTATACGTCACACGTTATACGTTATACGTTAGACGTTATACGTTATACGTTATACGTTATACGTTATACGTTATACGTTATACGTTATACGTTATACGTTATACGTTATACGTTGCACGTTATACGTTATACGTCACACGTTATACGTCACACGTTAGACGTTATACGTTATACGTTATACGTTATACGTTATACGTTATACGTTATACGTTATACGTTATACGTTATACGTTATACGTTATACGTTATACGTTATACGTTATACGTTATACGTTATACGTTATACGTTATACGTTATACGTTATACGTTATACGTTATACGTTATACGTTACACGTTATACGTTATACGTTATACGTTATACGTTATACGTTATACGTTATACGTTATACGTTATACGTTATACGATATACGTTATACGTTATACGTTATACGTTATACGTTATACGTTATACGTTATACGTTACACGTTATACGTTATACGTCACACGTTATACGTTATACGTTACACGTTACACGTTATACGTCACACGTTATACGTTATACGTTTCAAGTTATACGTTATACTTTATACGTTATACGTTATACGTTATACGTTATACGTTATACGTTAAACGTTATACGTTATACGTTATAAGTTATACGTTATACGCTATATGTTATACGTTATACGTAATATGTAATACGTTATACCATTTACGTTATTCGTTATACGTTCTTCGTTATGCGTTGTACGTTATACGTTGTGCGTTATACGTTATACTTTATACGTGATACGTTACACGTTATACGTTATACGTTATACGTTATACGTTATACGTTATACGTTATACGTTACACGTTATACGTTACACGTTATACGTTATACGTTACACGTTATACGTTATACGTTATACGTAATACGTTATACGTTATACGTTACACGTTATACGTTATACGTCACACGTTATACGTCACACGTTATACGTTATACGTTACACGTTATACGTTATACGTTATACGTTATACGTTATACGTTATACTTTATACGTTATACGTTATATGTTATACGTTATACGTTATACGTAATACGTCATACGTTATACGTTACACGTTATACGTTCTTCGTTATACTTTATACGTTATACGTTATATGTTATACGTTACACGTTATACGTTATACGTCACACGTTATACGTTATACGTCATACGTTGTACGTAATACGTTATACGTTATACGTTATACGTAATACGTTATACGTTATACGTTATACGTTATACGTTATACGTTATACGTTATACGTTATACGTTATACGTTATACGTTATACGTTATACGTTACACGTTATACGTTACACGTTATACGTTACACGTTATAAGTTATACGTTATACGTTATACGTTATACGTTATACGTTATACGTTATACGTTATACGTTACACGTTATACGTTATACGTCACACGTTATACGTTATACGTCATACGTTGTACGTAATACGTTATACGTTATACGTTATACGTAATACGTTATACGTTATACGTTACACGTTATACGTTATACGTCACACGTTATACGTCACACGTTATACGTTATACGTTATACGTTACACGTTATACGTTATACGTTATACGTTATACGTTATACGTTATACTTTATACGTTATACGTTATATGTTATACGTTATACGTTATACGTTATACGTCATACGTTATACGTTACACGTTATACGTTCTTCGTTATACTTTATACGTTATACGTTATATGTTATACGTCACACGTTATACGTTATACGTTATACGTTATACGTCATACGTTATACGTTACACGTTATACGTCACACGTTATACGTTATACGTTACACGTTGTACGTTTTACGTTATTCGTTATACGTTACACGTTATACGTTATTCGTTATACGTTATACGTTATACGTTATACGTTATACGTTATACGTTATACGTTATACGTTATACGTTATACGTTACACGTTATACGTTATACGTCACACGTTATACGTTATACGTTACACGTTATACGTTATACGTTATACGTTATACGTTATACGTTATACGTTATACGTTACACGTTATACGTTATACGATATATGTTATACGTTATACGTAATATGTAATACGTTATTCGTTTTACGTTATTCGTTATACGTTCTTCGTTACACGTTGTACGTTATACGTTATGCGTTATACGTTAAACGTTATACGTTATACGTTATAAGTTATACGTTATACGTTATACGTTATACGTTATACGTTATACGTTATACGTTATACGTTACACGTTATACGTTATACGTCACACGTTATACGTTATACGTCATACGTTGTACGTAATACGTTATACGTTATACGTTATACGTAATACGTTATACGTTATACGTTATACGTTATACGTTATACGTTATACGTTATACGTTATACGTTATACGTTATACGTTATACGTTACACGTTATACGTTACACGTTATACGTTACACGTTATAAGTTATACGTTATACGTTATACGTTATACGTTATACGTTATACGTTATACGTTATACGTTATACGTTACACGTTATACGTTATACGTCACACGTTATACGTTATACGTCATACGTTGTACGTAATACGTTATACGTTATACGTTATACGTAATACGTTATACGTTATACGTTACACGTTATACGTTATACGCCACACGTTATACGTCACACGTTATACGTTATACGTTACACGTTATACGTTATACGTTATACGTTATACGTTACACGTTATACGTTATACGTTATACGTTATACGTTATACGTTATACGTTATACGTTATACGTTATACGTTATACGTTATACGTTATACGTTACACGTTATACGTTATACGTTACACGTTATACGTTATACGTTATACGTTATACGTTATACGTCATAGCTTACACGATACACGTTATACGTCATACGTTATACGTTACACGTTATACGTCACACGTTATACGTTATACGTTACACGTTATACGTTATACGTTATACCTTATACGTTATACGTTATACGTTATACGTTATACGTTATACGTTATACGTTAAACGTTATACGTTATACGTTATACGTTATACGTCATAGCTTACACGATACACGTTATACGTCATACGTTATACGTTACACGTTATACGTCACACGTTATACGTTATACGTTACACGTTATACGTTATACGTTATACGTTATACGTTATACGTTATACGTTATACGTTATACGTTATACGTTATACGTTATACGTTATACGTTACACGTTATACGTTACACGTTATACGTTACACGTTATAAGTTATACGTTATACGTTATACGTTATACGTTATACGTTATACGTTATACGTTATACGTTACACGTTATACGTTATACGTCACACGTTATACGTTATACGTCATACGTTGTACGTAATCCGTTATACGTTATACGTTATACGTAATACGTTATACGTTATACGTTACACGTTATACGTTATACGTCACACGTTATACGTTATACGTCATACGTTGTACGTAATCCGTTATACGTTATACGTTATACGTAATACGTTATACGTTATACGTTACACGTTATACGTTATACGTCACACGTTATACGTCACACGTTATACGTTATACGTTATACGTAATACGTTACACGTTATACGTCACAGCTTACACGATACACGTCATACGTCATACGTTATTCGTTACACGTTATACGTCACACGTTATACGTTATACGTTATACGTTATACGTCATACGTTATACGTTACACGTTATACGTCACACGTTATACTTTATACGTTACACGTTATACGTTATATGTTATACGTTATACGTTATACGTTATACGTTAAACGTTATACGTTATACGTCATAAGTTATACGTTATACGTTATACGTTATACGTTATACGTTATACGTTACACGTTATACGTTATACGTCACACGTAATACGTTATACGTTACACGTTATACGTTATACGTTATACGTTATACGTTATACGTTATACGTTATACGTTATACGTTATACGTTATACGTTATACGTTACACGTTATACGTTACACGTTATACGTTATACGTCACACGTAATACGTTATACGTTATACGTTATACGTTATACGTTATACGTTATACGTTATACGTTATACGTTACACGTTATACGTTATACGTCACACGTTATACGTTATACGTCATACGTTGTACGTAATACGTTATACGTTATACGTTATACGTAATACGTTATACGTTATACGTTACACGTTATACGTTATACGTCACACGTTATACGTCACACGTTATACGTTATACGTTACACGTTATACGTTATACGTTATACGTTATACGTTACACGTTATACGTTATACGTTATACGTTATACGTTATACGTTATACGTTATACGTTATACGTTATACGTCATAGCTTACACGATACACGTTATACGTCATACGTTATACGTTACACGTTATACGTCACACGTTATACGTTATACGTTACACGTTATACGTTATACGTTATACCTTATACGTTATACGTTATACGTTATACGTTATACGATAAACGTTATACGTTATACGTTATACGTTATACGTCATAGCTTACACGATACACGTTATACGTCATACGTTATACGTTACACGTTATACGTCACATGTTATACGTTATACGTTACACGTTATACGTTATACGTTATAAGTTATACGTTATACGTTATACGTTATACGTTATACGTTATACGTTATACGTTATACGTTACACGTTATACGTAATACGTTACACGTTATAAGTTATACGTCACACGTAATACGTTATACGTTACACGTTATACGTTATACGTTATACGTTATACGTTATACGTTATACGTTATACGTTATACGTTATACGTTATACGTTATACGTTATACGTAATACGTTACACGTTATACGTCACAGCTTACACGATACACGTCATACGTCATACGTTATTCGTTACACGTTATACGTCACACGTTATACGTTATACGTTATACGTTATACGTCATACGTTATACATTACACGTTATACGTCACACGTTATACTTTATACGTTACACGTTATACGTTATATGTTATACGTTATACGTTATACGTTATACGTTAAACGTTATACGTTATACGTCATAAGTTATACGTTATACGTTATACGTTATACGTTATACGTTATACGTTATACGTTATACGTTACACGTTATACATTATACGTCACACGTAATACGTTATACGTTACACGTTATACGTTATACGTTATACGTTATACGTTATACGTTATACGTTATACGTTATACGTTATACGTTATACGTTATACGTTACACGTTATACGTCACACGTTATACGTTATACGTTATACGTTATACGTCATACGTTATACGTTACACGTTATACGTCACACGTTATACGTTATACGTTACACGTTGTACGTTATACGTTATTCGTCATACGTTACACGTTATACGTTATTCGTTATACGTTATACGTTATACGTTATACGTTATACGTTATACGTTATACGTTATACGTTATACGTTACACGTTATACGTTATACGTCACACGTTACACGTTATACGTTACACGTTATACGTTATACGTTATACGTTATACGTTATACGTTATACGTTATACGTTATACGTTATACGTTATACGTTACACGTTATACGTTATACGATATATGTTATACGTTATACGTAATATGTAATACGTTATTCGTTTTACGTTATTCGTTATACGTTCTTCGTTACACGTTGTACGTTATACGTTATGCGTTATACGTTAAACGTTATACGTTATACGTCATACCTTATACGTTATACGTTATACGTTATACGTTATACGTTATACGTTAAACGTTATACGTTATACGTTACACGTTATACGTTATACGTTACACGTTATACGTTATACGTTATACGTTATACGTTATACGTTATACGTTATACGTTATACGTTATACGTTACACGTTATACGTTATACCTTATACGTTATACGTTATACGTTATACGTTATACGTTAAACGTTATACGTTATACGTTATACGTTAAACGTTATACGTTATACGTTACACGTTATACGTTATACGTTACACGTTATACGTTATACGTTATACGTTATACGTTATACGTCATAGCTTACACGATACACGTTATGCGTCATACGTTATACGTTATACGTTAGACGTTATACGTTACACGTTATACGTTACACGTTATACGTTACACGTTATAAGTTATACGTTATACGTTATACGTTATACGTTATACGTTATACGTTATACGTTATACGTTATACGTAATACGTTATACGTTATACGTTACACGTTATACGTTATACGTCACACGTTATACGTCACACGTTATACGTTATACGTTACACGTTATACGTTATACGTTATACGTTATACGTTACACGTTATACGTTATACGTTATACGTTATACGTTATACGTTATACGTTATACGTTATACGTTATACGTTATACGTTATACGTTACACGTTATACGTTATACGTTACACGTTATACGTTATACGTTATACGTTATACGTTATACGTCATAGCTTACACGATACACGTTATACGTTATACGTTATACGTTACACGTTATACGTCACACGTTATACGTTATACGTTACACGTTATACGTTATACGTTATACGTTATACGTTACACGTTATACGTTATACGTTATACGTTATACGTTATACGTTATACGTTATACGTTATACGTTATACGTTATACGTTATATAATCCTTTATACGTTATACATTACACGTAACACGTTATACGTTATACGTCACACGTAATACGTTATACGTTACACGTCATACGTTATACGTTATACGTTATACGTTATACGTTATACGTTATACGTTATACGTTATACGTTATACGTTATGCGTTATACGTTATACGTAATACGTTACACGTTATACGTCACAGCTTACACGATACACGTTATACGTCATACGTTATACGTTACACGTTATACGTCACACGTTGTACGTTATACGTTACACGTTATACGTTATACGTTATACGTTATACGTTATACGTTATACGTTATACGTCACACGTTATACGTTATACGTTATACGTTATACGTTATACGTTATACGTTATACGTTATACGTTATTCGTTATACGTTATACGTTATAGGTTATACGTTATACGTAATACGTTATACGTTATACGTTATACGTCATACGTTGTACGTTACACGTTATACGTAACACGTTATACGTTATACGTCACACGTAATACGTTATACGTTACACGTTATACGTTATACGTTATACGTTATACGTTATACGTTATACGTTATATGTTATACGTTATACGTTATACGTTATACGTTATACGTTATACGTTATACGTTATACGTAATACGTTACACGTTATACGTCACAGCTTACACGATACACGTCATACGTCATACGTTATACGTTACACGTTATACGTCACACGTTATACGTTAGTCGTTATACGTTATATGTTACACGTTATACGTTATACGTTATACGTTATACGTTATACGTTATACGTTATACGTTATACGTTATACGTTATACGTTATACGTTATACGTTATACGTTATACGTTATACGTAATATGTTATACGTTATACGTAATATGTAATACGTTATAACATTTACGTTATTCGTTATACGTTCTTCGTTATGCGTTGTACGTTATACGTTATACGTTATACGTTATACGTTATACGTTATACGTTATACGTTATACGTTATACGTTACACGTTATACGTTATACGTTATACGTTATACGTTATACGTTATACGTTATATGTTATACGTTATACGTTATACGTTATACGTTACACGTTATACGTTATACGTTATACGTTATACGTTACACGTTATACGTTACACGTTACACGTTATACGTCACACGTTATACGTTATACGTTAGACGTTATACGTTACACGTTATACGTCACACGTTATACGTTATACGTTAGTCGTTATACGTTATATGTTACACGTTATACGTTATACGTTATACGTTATACGTTATACGTTATACGTTATACGTTATACGTTATACGTTATACGTTATACGTTATACGTTATACGTTATACGTTATACGTAATATGTTATACGTTATACGTAATATGTAATACGTTATAACATTTACGTTATTCGTTATACGTTCTTCGTTATGCGTTGTACGTTATACGTTGTGCGTTATACGTTATACGTTATACTTGATACGTTACACGTTATACGTTACACGTTAGGCGTTACACGTTATACGTTACACGTTATACGTTACACGTTATACGTTACACGTTATACGTTATACGTTATACGTTATACGTTATACGCTATTCGTTATACGTTATACGTTATACGTTATACGTTATACGGAATACGTTATACGTTATACGTTATACGTCATAAGTTATACGTTATACGTTATACGTTATACGTTACACGTTATACGTTGTACGTTATACGTTATACGTTATACGTTATACGTTATACGTTATACGTTATACGTTATATGTTATACGTTATACGTTATACGTTATACGTTATACGTTATTCGTTATACGTTATACGTTATAGGTTATACGTTATACGTAATACGTTATACGTTATACGTTATACGTCATACGTTGTACGTTACACGTTATACGTAACACGTTATACGTTATACGTTATACGTTATACGTTATACGTTATACGCTATACATTATACGTTATACGTTATACGTTATACGTTATACGTAATACGTTATACGTCATACGTTATACGTTACACGTTATACGTCACTCGTTATACGTTATACGTTACACGTTATACGTTATATGTTATACGTTATACGTTATACGTTATACGTTATAGGTTATACGTTATACGTAATACGTTATACTTTATACGTTATACGTCATACGTTGTACGTTACACGTTATACGTAACACGTTATACGTTATACGTCACACGTAATACGTTATACGTTACACGTTATACGTTATACGTTATACGTTATACGTTATACGTTATACGTAATACGTTACACGTTGTACGTTATACGTTATACGTTATACGTTATACGTTATACGTTATACGTTATACGTTATACGTTATATGTTATACGTTATACGTTATACGTTATACGTTATACGTTATTCGTTATACGTTATACGTTATAGGTTATACGTTATACGTTATACGTTACACGTTATACGTTACACGTTACACGTTATACGTTATACGTCACACGTTATACGTTATACGTTATACGTTATACGTTATACGTTATACGTTATACGTTATACGTTATTCGTTATACGTTATACGTTATAGGTTATACGTTATACGTAATACGTTATACGTTATACGTTATACGTCATACGTTGTACGTTACACGTTATACGTAACACGTTATACGTTATACGTCACACGTAATACGTTATACGTTACACGTTATACGTTATACGTTATACGTTATACGTTATACGTTATACGTTATATGTTATACGTTATACGTTATACGTTATACGTTATACGTTATACGTTATACGTTATACGTAATACGTTACACGTTATACGTCACAGCTTACACGATACACGTCATACGTCATACGTTATACGTTACACGTTATACGTCACACGTTATACGTTAGTCGTTATACGTTATATGTTACACGTTATACGTTATACGTTATACGTTATACGTTGTACGTTATACGTTATACGTTATACGTTATACGTTATACGTTATACGTTATACGTTATACGTTATACGTTATACGTAATATGTTATACGTTATACGTAATATGTAATACGTTATAACATTTACGTTATTCGTTATACGTTCTTCGTTATGCGTTGTACGTTATACGTTATACGTTATACGTTATACGTTATACGTTATACGTTATACGTTATACGTTATACGTTACACGTTATACGTTATACGTTATACGTTATACGTTATACGTTATACGTTATATGTTATACGTTATACGTTATACGTTATACGTTACACGTTATACGTTATACGTTATACGTTATACGTTACACGTTATACGTTACACGTTACACGTTATACGTCACACGTTATACGTTATACGTTAGACGTTATACGTTACACGTTATACGTCACACGTTATACGTTATACGTTAGTCGTTATACGTTATATGTTACACGTTATACGTTATACGTTATACGTTATACGTTATACGTTATGCGTTATACGTTATACGTTATACGTTATACGTTATACGTTATACGTTATACGTTATACGTTATACGTAATATGTTATACGTTATACGTAATATGTAATACGTTATAACATTTACGTTATTCGTTATACGTTCTTCGTTATGCGTTGTACGTTATACGTTGTGCGTTATACGTTATACGTTATACTTGATACGTTACACGTTATACGTTACACGTTAGGCGTTACACGTTATACGTTACACGTTATACGTTACACGTTATACGTTACACGTTATACGTTATAGGTTATACGATATACGTTATACGCTATTCGTTATACGTTATACGTTATACGTTATACGTTATACGGAATACGTTATACGTTATACGTTATACGTCATAAGTTATACGTTATACGTTATACGTTATACGTTACACGTTATACGTTGTACGTTATACGTTATACGTTATACGTTATACGTTATACGTTATACGTTATACGTTATATGTTATACGTTATACGTTATACGTTATACGTTATACGTTATTCGTTATACGTTATACGTTATAGGTTATACGTTATACGTAATACGTTATACGTTATACGTTATACGTCATACGTTGTACGTTACACGTTATACGTAACACGTTATACGTTATACGTTATACGTTATACGTTATACGTTATACGCTATACATTATACGTTATACGTTATACGTTATACGTTATACGTAATACGTTATACGTCATACGTTATACGTTACACGTTATACGTCACTCGTTATACGTTATACGTTACACGTTATACGTTATATGTTATACGTTATACGTTATACGTTATACGTTATAGGTTATACGTTATACGTAATACGTTATACTTTATACGTTATACGTCATACGTTGTACGTTACACGTTATACGTAACACGTTATACGTTATACGTCACACGTAATACGTTATACGTTACACGTTATACGTTATACGTTATACGTTATACGTTATACGTTATACGTAATACGTTACACGTTATACGTCACAGCTTACACGATACACGTCATACGTCATACGTTATACGTTACACGTTATACGTCACACGTTATACGTTATACGTTATACGTTATACGTTATACGTCATACGTTATACGTTACACGTTATACGTCACACGTTATACGTTATACGTTATACGTTATACGTCATACGTTATATGTTATACGTTATACGTTATACGTTATACGTTATACGTTATACGTTATACGTTATACGTAATACGTTACACGTTATACGTCACAGCTTACACGATACACGTCATACGTCATACGTTATACGTTACACGTTATACGTCACACGTTATACGTTATACGTTATACGTTATACGTTATACGTTATACGTTATACGTTACACGTTATACGTTACACGTTACACGTTATACGTCACACGTTATACGTTATACGTTAGACGTTATACGTTACACGTTATACGTTACACGTTATACGTTACACGTTATAAGTTATACGTTATACGTTATACGTTATACGTTATACGTTATACGTTATACGTTATACGTTACACGTTATACGTTATACGTCACACGTTATACGTTATACGTCATACGTTGTACGTAATACGTTATACGTTATACGTTATACGTAATACGTTATACGTTATACGTTACACGTTATACGTTATACGTCACACGTTATACGTCACACGTTATACGTTATACGTTACACGTTATACGTTATACGTTATACGTTATACGTTACACGTTATACGTTATACGTTATACGTTATACGTTATACGTTATACGTTATACGTTATACGTTATACGTTATACGTTATACGTTACACGTTATACGTTATACGTTACACGTTATACGTTATACGTTATACGTTATGCGTTATACGTCATAGCTTACACGATACACGTTATACGTTATACGTTATACGTTACACGTTATACGTTATACGTTATACGTTATACGTTATACGTTATACGTTATACGTTATACGTTATACGTTATACGTTATACGTTATACGTTATACGTTATACGTTATACGTTATATAATACTTTATACGTTATACATTACACGTAACACGTTATACGTTATACGTCACACGTAATACGTTATACGTTACACGTTATACGTTATACGTTATACGTTATACGTTATACGTTATACGTTATACGTTATACGTTATACGTTATACGTTATACGTTATGCGTTATACGTTATACGTAATACGTTACACGTTATACGTCACAGCTTACACGATACACGTTATACGTCATACGTTATACGTTACACGTTATACGTCACACGTTGTACGTTATACGTTACACGTTATACGTTATACGTTATACGTTATACGTTATACGTTATACGTTATACGTCACACGTTATACGTTATACGTTATACGTTATACGTTATACGTTATACGTTATACGTTATACGTTATTCGTTATACGTTATACGTTATAGGTTATACGTTATACGTAATACGTTATACGTTATACGTTATACGTCATACGTTGTACGTTACACGTTATACGTAACACGTTATACGTTATACGTCACACGTAATACGTTATACGTTACACGTTATACGTTATACGTTATACGTTATACGTTATACGTTATACGTTATATGTTATACGTTATACGTTATACGTTATACGTTATACGTTATACGTTATACGTTATACGTAATACGTTACACGTTATACGTCACAGCTTACACGATACACGTCATACGTCATACGTTATACGTCACACGTTATACGTCACACGTTATACGTTAGTCGTTATACGTTATATGTTACACGTTATACGTTATACGTTATACGTTATACGTTATACGTTATACGTTATACGTTATACGTTATACGTTATACGTTATACGTTATACGTTATACGTTATACGTAATATGTTATACGTTATACGTAATATGTAATACGTTATAACATTTACGTTATTCGTTATACGTTCTTCGTTATACGTTGTACGTTATACGTTATACGTTATACGTTATACGTTATACGTTATACGTTATACGTTATACGTTATACGTTACACGTTATACGTTATACGTTATACGTTATACGTTATACGTTATACGTTATATGTTATACGTTATACGTTATACGTTATACGTTATACGTTATACGTTATACGTTATATGTTATACGTTATACGTTATACGTTATACGTTACACGTTATACGTTATACGTTATACGTCATACGTTACACGTTATACGTTACACGTTACACGTTATACGTCACACGTTATACGTTATACGTTAGACGTTATACGTTACACGTTATACGTTATACGTTATACGTTATACGTTATACGTTATACGTTATACGTCACACGTTATACGTTATACGTTATACGTTATACGTTATACGTTATACGTTATACGTTATACGTAATACGTTACACGTTATACGTCACAGCTTACACGATACACGTCATACGTCATACGTTATACGTCACACGTTATACGTCACACGTTATACGTTAGTCGTTATACGTTATATGTTACACGTTATACGTTATACGTTATACGTTATACGTTATACGTTATACGTTATACGTTATACGTTATACGTTATACGTTATACGTTATACGTTATACGTTATACGTAATATGTTATACGTTATACGTAATATGTAATACGTTATAACATTTACGTTATTCGTTATACGTTCTTCGTTATACGTTGTACGTTATACGTTATACGTTATACGTTATACGTTATACGTTATACGTTATACGTTATACGTTATACGTTACACGTTATACGTTATACGTTATACGTTATACGTTATACGTTATACGTTATATGTTATACGTTATACGTTATACGTTATACGTTACACGTTATACGTTATACGTTATACGTCATACGTTACACGTTATACGTTACACGTTACACGTTATACGTCACACGTTATACGTTATACGTTAGACGTTATACGTTACACGTTATACGTCACACGTTATACGTTATACGTTAGTCGTTATACGTTATATGTTACACGTTATACGTTATACGTTATACGTTATACGTTATACGTTATACGTTATACGTTATACGATATACGTTATACGTTATACGTTATACGTTATACGTTATACGTTATACGTAATATGTTATACGTTATACGTAATATGTAATACGTTATAACATTTACGTTATTCGTTATACGTTCTTCGTTATGCGTTGTACGTTATACGTTGTGCGTTATACGTTATACGTTATACTTGATACGTTACACGTTATACGTTACACGTTAGGCGTTACACGTTATACGTTACACGTTATACGTTACACGTTATACGTTACACGTTATACGTTATACGTTATACGTTATACGTTATACGCTATTCGTTATACGTTATACGTTATACGTTATACGTTATACGGAATACGTTATACGTTATACGTTATACGTCATAAGTTATACGTTATACGTTATACGTTATACGTTACACGTTATACGTTGTACGTTATACGTTATACGTTATACGTTATACGTTATACGTTATACGTTATACGTTATATGTTATACGTTATACGTTATACGTTATACGTTATACGTTATTCGTTATACGTTATACGTTATAGGTTATACGTTATACGTAATACGTTATACGTTATACGTTATACGTCATACGTTGTACGTTACACGTTATACGTAACACGTTATACGTTATACGTTATACGTTATACGTTATACGTTATACGTTATACGCTATACGTTATACGTTATACGTTATACGTTATACGTTATACGTAATACGTTATACGTCATACGTTATACGTTACACGTTATACGTCACTCGTTATACGTTATACGTTACACGTTATACGTTATATGTTATACGTTATACGTTATACGTTATACGTTATAGGTTATACGTTATACGTAATACGTTATACGTTATACGTTATACGTCATACGTTGTACGTTACACGTTATACGTAACACGTTATACGTTATACGTCACACGTAATACGTTATACGTTACACGTTATACGTTATACGTTATACGTTATACGTTATACGTTATACGTTATACGTAATACGTTACACGTTATACGTCACAGCTTACACGATACACGTCATACGTCATACGTTATACGTTACACGTTATACGTCACACGTTATACGTTATACGTTATACGTTATACGTTATACGTCATACGTTATACGTTACACGTTATACGTCACACGTTATACTTTATACGTTACACGTTATACGTTATACGTCACACGTTATACGTTATACGTTATACGTTATACGTTATACGTTATACGTTATACGTTATACGTTATACGTTATATGTTATACGTTATATAATACTTTATACGTTATACGTTACACGTTACACGTTATACGTTATACGTCACACGTAATACGTTATACGTTATTCGTTATACGTTATACGTTATACGTTATACGTTATACGGAATACGTTATACGTTATACGTTATACGTCATACGTTATACGTTATACGTTACACGTTATACGTTATATGTTATACGTTATACGTTATACGTTATACGCTAAACGTTATACGTTATACGTTATAAGTTATACGTTACACGTTATACGTTACACGTTATACGTTACACGTTATACGTTACACGTTATACGTTACACGTTATACGTTACACGTTATACGTTATATGTTATACGTTATACGTAATATGTAATACGTTATACCATTTACGTTATTCGTTATACGTTCTTCGTTATGCGTTGTACGTTATACGTTGTGCGTTATACGTTATACGTTACACGTTATACGTTACACGTTACACGTTATACGTCACACGTTATACGTTATACGTTAGACGTTATACGTTATACGTTACACGTTATACGTTCTTCGTTACACGTTGTACGTTATACGTTATGCGTTATACGTTAAACGTTATACGTTATACGTTATAAGCTATAAGTTATACGTTATACGTTATACGTTATACGTTATACGTTATACGTTATACGTTATACGTTATACCTTACACGTTATACGTTATATAATACTTTATACGTTATACGTTACACGTTACACGTTACACGTTATACGTTATACGTCACACGTAATACGTTATACGTTATTCGTTATACGTTATACGTTATACGTTATACGTTATACGGAATACGTTATACGTTATACGTTATACGTTATACGTTACACGTTATACGTTACACGTTATACGTTACACGTTATACGTTATATGTTATACGTTATACGTAATATGTAATACGTTATACCATTTACGTTATTCGTTATACGTTCTTCGTTATGCGTTGTACGTTATACGTTGTGCGTTGTACGTTATACGTTACACGTTATACGTTACACGTTACACGTTATACTTCACACGTTATACGTTATACGTTAGACGTTATACGTTATACGTTACACGTTATACGTTCTTCGTTACACGTTGTACGTTATACGTTATGCGTTATACGTTAAACGTTATACGTTATACGTTATAAGTTATAAGTTATACGTTATACGTTATACGTTATACGTTATACGTTATACGTTATACGTTATACGTTACACGTTATACGTTATACGTCACACGTTATACGTTATACGTCATACGTTGTACGTAATACGTTATACGTTATACGTTATACGTTATACGTTATACGTTATACGTTATACGTTACACGTTATACGTTATACGTTACACGTTATACGTTATACGTTATACGTTATACGTTATACGTTATACGTTATACGTTATACGTTAAACGTTATACGTTATACGTTATAAGTTATACGTTACACGTTATACGTTACATGTTATACGTTACACGTTATACGTTACACGTTATACGTTATATGTTATACGTTATACGTAATATGTAATACGTTATACCATTTACGTTATTCGTTATACGTTCTTCGTTATGCGTTGTACGTTATACGTTGTGCGTTATACGTTATACGTTACACGTTATACGTTACACGTTACACGTTATACGTCACACGTTATACGTTATACGTTAGACGTTATACGTTATACGTTATACGTTATACGTTATACGTTATACGTTATACGTTATACGTTATACGTTATACGTTATACGTTATACGTTATACGTTATACGTTATACGTTATACGTTATACGTTATACGTTATACGTTATACGTTATACGTTATACGTTATACGTTATACGTTATACGTTATACGTTATACGTTATACGTTATACGTTATACGTTATACGTTATACGTTATTCGTTATACGTTATACGTTATATAATACTTTATACGTTATACGTTACACGTTACACGTTATACGTTATACGTCACACGTAATACGTTATACGTTACACGTTATACGTTATACGTTATACGTTATACGTTATACGTTATACGTCATACGTTATACGTTACACGTTATACGTCACACGTTATACGTTATACGTTACACGTTATACGTTATACGTTATACGTTATACGTTATACGTTATACGTTATACGTTAAACGTTATACGTTATACGTTATTAGTTATACGTTATACGTTATACGTTATATATTACATGTTATACGTTATACGTTATACGTTATACGATATACGTTATACGTTACACGTTATACGTTATATGTTATACGTTATACGTAATATGTAATACGTTATACCATTTACGTTATTTGTTATACGTTCTTCGTTATGCGTTGTACGTTATACGTTGTGCGTTATACGTTACACGTTATACGTGATACGTTACACGTTATACGTTATACGTTACACGTTATACGTTACACGTTATACGTTACACGTTATACGTTACACGTTATACGTGACACGTTATACGTTACACGTTATACGTTATACGTTATACGTTATACGTTATACGTTATTCGTTATACGTTATACGTTATACGTTATACGTTATACGGAATACGTTATACGTTATACGTTATACGTCATACGTTATACGTTACACGTTATACGTCACACGTTATACGTTATACGTTACACGTTATACGTTATATGTTATACGTTATACCTTATACGTTATACGTTAAACGTTATACGTTATACGTTATAAGTTATACGTTATACGTTATACGTTATACGTTACACGTTATACGTTATACTTTATACGTTATACGTTATACGTTATACGTTATACGTTATACGTTATACGTTATACGTAATACGTTATACGTTATACGTTATACGTTATACGTTATACGTTATACGTTATACGTTATACGTTATACGTTATACGTTATACGTTATACGTTACACGTTATACGTTACACGTTACACGTTATACGTCACACGTTATACGTTATACGTTAGACGTTATACGTTATACGTTATACGTATTACGTTATACGTTATACGTTATACGTTATACGTTATACGTTATACGTTATACGTTATACGTTATATAATACTTTATACGTTATACGTTACACGTAACACGTTATACGTTATACGTCACACGTAATACGTTATACGTTACACGTTATACGTTATACGTTATACGTTATACGTTATACGTTATACGTTATACGTTAAACGTTATACGTTATACGTTATAAGTTATACGTTATACGTTATACGTTATATGTTACACGTTATACGTTATACGTTATACGTTATACGTTATACGTTATACGTTATACGTTATACGTTATACGTTATACGTTATACGTTATACGTTATACGTTATACGTTATACGTTATACGATATACGTTATACGTTATACGTTGTACGTTATACGTTACACGTTATACGTTATACGTTACACGTTATACGTTATACGTTATACGTTATACGTTATACGTTATACGTTATACGTTATACGTTATACGTTATACGTTATACGTTATAAGTTATACGTTATACGTTATACGTTATACGTTACACGTTATACGTTATACGTTATACGTTATACGTTATACGTTATACGTTATACGTTATACGTTATACGTTATACGTTATACGTTATACGTTATATGTTATACGTTATACGTAATATGTAATACGTTATACGATTTACGTTATTCGTTATACGTTATACGTTATACGTTATACGTGATACGTTATACGTTATACGTTATACGTTATACGTTATACGATATACGTTATACGTTATACGCTATACGTTATACGTTATACGTTATACGTTATACGTTACACGTTATACGTTATACGTCACACGTTATACGTTATACGTTACACGTTATACGTTATATGTTATACGTTATACGTAATATGTAATACGCTATACCATTTACGTTATTCGTTATACGTTCTTCGTTATGCGTTGTACGTTATACGTTGTGCGTTATACGTTATACGTTATACGTGATACGTTACACGTTATACGTTACAGGTTAGGCGTTACACGTTATACGTTACACGTTATACGTTACACTTTATACGTTACACGTTATACGTTATACGTTATACGTTATACGTTATACGTTATACGCTATTCGTTATACGTTATACGTTATACGTTATACGTTATACGGAATACGTTATACGTTATACGTTATACGTCATACGTCATACGTTATACGTTACACGTTATACGTCACACGTTATACGTTATACGTTACACGTTATGTGTTATACGTTACACGTTATACGTTGTACGTCACACGTTATACGTTATACGTTATACGTTGTACGTAATACGTTATACGTTGTACGTTATACGTAATACGTTATACGTTATACGTTACACGTTATACGTTATACGTCACACGTTATACGTCACACGTTATACGTCACACGTTATACGTTATACGTTACACGTTATACGTTATACGTCACACGTTATACGTTATACGTTATACGTTGTACGTAATACGTTATACGTTATACGTTATACGTAATACGTTATACGTTATACGTTACACCTTACATGTTATACGTTATACGTCACACGTTATACGTTATACGTTATACGTTACACGTTATACGTTATACGTTATACGTTATACCTTATACGTTATACGTCATAGCTTACACGATACACGTTATACGTCATACGTTACACGTTATACGTCACACGTTATACGTTATACGTTATACGTTATACGTTATACGTTAAACGTTATACGTTTCACGTTATAAGTTATACGTTATACGTTATACGTTATACGTTATAGGTTACACGTTATACGTTATACGTTATACGTTATACGTTATACGTTATACGTTATACGTTATACGTTATACGTTATACGTTATACGTTATACGTTATACGTTATATGTTATACGTTATACGTAATATGTAATACGTTTACGATTTACGTTATTCGTTATACGTTCTTCGTTATGCGTTTTTTTTTTTTTTTTTTTATTTTTTTTTTTATTAACGTGGGGGAAATCTTCGAAAGACCCCCCCGCCGCCTGGGGAGGGGCGGGGGGAGTGTGGGATTCCCCGCGCCCGGAAGGAAACCCATCGGGCGCGGGACCTACCCACTAAAACCCACCACGGTGGCCATCCTCGCACTATGCAGGGGGAGCACCTGGGACCGAAGACATCATAACATCAGGTGCTCCCCCGTGCAGGGCTCTCGCGCCCGTGTCCTCCCGTTCCAGGGAAGGGAGGGGGTACTTCACCCTCCCTTCCCTGTTTTCTCCTCGGCGCTCTGGCGCCCGACGTCGTAGCAGGGCCACACTGCTCCGACGTCCCACTCCCGGGGGCCGCCCGAGGGCGGCCGCGAGTCCCACACTCGCAACCGCCCACGGCCCCCATAGCCGCGCCGGAGGCACGGCCCTGGGACCGTGCCGTCGGCGCGGCCGCACCCCGGCTCGTACGCTCCCGAGGGCGGCTCTGGCCTCTCCGCCCTCGAGAGCGTCGCCGTCCCTTATTCCTCCCACCCCTCAGACGACGGGCGGTGGCACGAGCCTCAAGGGCTACGCACCCCCGCCCGCCGCTCTCAGGGTGGCCTCCCCAGCCCTTCCGGAGGCCCACCCGCCCCCGGCCTCGGACGAGGCCTCGCTCGCGGTCTCCCGCTCTCGCGAATGCGGCTCGCGGCCTCCTTCCGCGAGATTACCTCCTCGCAGAAGGAGGCCACGGCCCGCCACTTCGTCTCGCTGCCGAGCATGGCCTGTACCACGCCCGGCAGCGATAGGTCCGCCCCAATCACGGCCGTGAGGACACGGCGCTCCACCCCCCAGGCCGGACACACCTCGAGGGTGTGTTGCGCCGTGTCCTCGTCCGCTGGACAGTGCTAGCAGCGCGCCGCCTCTTCCACACCGATCCGGCACAGGTACTGACCGAAGCATCCGTGCCCGGACAGCACCTGCACCAACCGGTAGGTGAGTGAGCCGAAGCGCCTACCCAGCCACTCAAACAGGACCGGCCGGATAGCCCGGACAGTCCTCTGGCCGAACAACGGCTCGGCCAGCCGCTGCTGCCAAAGCTGCAGCATGGACTCCCGGGCCTGGCGCCTCAGGGCCTCCACCTCGCAGCCCGCCAGGACCACCCCATCCTCGCGGGCGCGCATGCGGCCCTCGTAGAAAGCCGCATGCGCGCCCGCGATCAAGTCCGCCGGGGGTAGCCCTGACAGGACGCTCGCCGCCTCATACGAAACGGTCCGGTACCCCCGGGCGATCCGCAGTGCAAGCCGCCTTTGAACCCGGCGCAGCAATACCTTGCTGCGCCGGGAGGCGGCCAGGTCGCCCGCCCAAACGGGGGCCCCGTATAGGGCCACCGAGTGGACCATTCCCGCGTAGAGGCGGCGAACCCGGTCACTCGGGCCCCGCAGGTTGGGGAGGATACGGCCCAAAGCACCAACTATCCTCTCCAACCGCGGGGCCAGGGCCCGGAAATGGCCCTCGAAGCGCCAGTGGCTGTCGAGGTGAAGTCCCAGATATTTCATCTGAGACCTCACCTCGACGTCTGTCTCACCCACCCGGATCAGGGGGGGAGGCGGCTCTCCCCGGGGTCTATACATCCCGAGTACCTCGGTTTTGTGGAGAGCCACCTCCAAACCGATCCCCCTGATCCGGGAGACGACGCGCCGGACACCGTCCTCGGCGGCCCGAACAGCCCCCCTCCAGTCCCCCCCGACGGCCAACAACAAGGTGTCGTCCGCGTAACATGTCAGACTGACGCCGTCGGGGAGGTCTTCGGCCCGCAGGACGGTGTCGTACCCGAGGTTCCACAGCAGGGGTCCTAACACCGACCCCTGCGGAACCCCGGAGTACACCGCTCTCCTCTCCGTCCCGCACCGGCCCGGATACTCGATCCACCTGTCGCGGAGGTAGTCCTCGACGACTGCCCTAAGGTAGGCGGGGACTCGATGTTCCTCAAGCCCCCGCCCAATCGCCGCCCAGGGTAGGGTGTTAAACGCATTGGCGATGTCCAAGGACACCGCCAATGCCACCCCACCCCGGGAGACCGCCGAGGCCGAGAGGGACCGGACGCGTCGAATCGCGTCGATCGTCGACCGGCCCTCCTGGAACCCGAACTGGCACTCCGCCAGCCCGGGCCCACCCCGCGACAGGTGCCCGACGATGCGGGCCGCCACGACTCTTTCTAGGAGCTTGCCCACATCGTCGAGCAGGCAAATCGGCCGGTACGCTGACGGAGAGTCCGCGGGCCTACCCTCTTTCCGGAGGAGGACCATTCGGGCCACCTTCCATGCGGAGGGGAATCGCCCGGCCTCCAGGCAGCGGTCGAATAGCTCCCGGAGGCCGTCACCCAGGACGTCCGCGGCCAAGACCAAGACTCGGCCGGGCACTCCCGAAGGACCCGGGGCAGTATCCTTCGCCCCGAGTCTTCGGATGGCCGCGGCTAGCTCCCCAGCCGAGACCCCCAGCTCCGCGGACCAGGTGGTCGGGTCCGCAGAGGGACGTGGCCCGCTCTCCCCCACGATCGGGAAGAGCGTGTCGACCACGTCCCTCAAGAGCTGGGGGTCGAGACCCTCGGTGATCGGGGGCGCCCATGGCCGGAGTTTATTCAGAACTATCCGGTATGGGCGCCCCCATGGATCCCGCTCGAGGGTCTCGAGGAGCTCCTTCCAGCTCTGGGCCTTGGCCCGTTTGATGGCGACCTGCAGAGCCCTCTTTCCCGCGCGATAG
The DNA here is from genome assembly GCF_051014685.1 of Ptiloglossa arizonensis. Lineage (NCBI taxonomy): Eukaryota > Metazoa > Arthropoda > Insecta > Hymenoptera > Colletidae > Ptiloglossa > Ptiloglossa arizonensis. Next base: position 544,025 of record NW_027478646.1, on the reverse strand, counting down.
GACTCGTACAGTTCCGCCGCCCTAGCCCGCGCGCCGTCGTCGCCGTTCCGTCCGGCCCGACGACGCGCGCGGGTGTACTGGCGTCGGGCCCGGACGCATGCTGTCCGCAATTCCCCGATTTCGCCCGACCACCAGTACACCGCCCGACGAGGAGACCGCGGCCCGGCCCGGGGCATCGCCGCGTCGCAAATGCGCGCGACGGCGCTCCCGAGCCGAGCCACGGCCCCCTCCAGGTCGGGCAGCCTGGTCTCCCGTCGAGGCCAGGTTTCGGCCAGAGCGGCTGCCACCAGGACGTCCTTGTCAAGGCGCCGAAGCGCCCATCTGCGTGGTGGTGGTGGGGCGCTACCCGCTCCCGGGCGGAGGTGTCGGTGCGGGGCCGCGGCGGCCTCGGGGGAGGTCAAGACCACGCGGATATACCGGTGGTCCGATAATGTCTCCTCCCCCACCACCACGTCCCACCCGGACACCATACGCGCGGCGCCGGGGGATCCAAACGTCAAATCCACTATGGACCCTCCCCCGCGCCGCACGCACGTCAGCTCCGACCCCCGGTTAATCAACCGGAGGTCGAAGCCCGCCGCCCAGTCGCCCAGAGCCTCGCCCCTCCGATTGGTCCTGGGGGACCCCCATGCCACAGACCAGGCATTGAAGTCCCCCAGGACCAGCACCGGCCGGGGCGCAATCCTTGTGAGGCACGCCCCCACCCCGGCCAAGTACTGCTCGAAGGCAGCAAGGCCGCAGTTGGGCGAAACGTAGCACCCCACCACGGCGACTCCCCCCCACTGGACGGCGACGAATCCCGCCCCGTTCTCCAGTAAGGAGAACGGAGGGGACCCGTCACCGCCCTGCCACACAGCCGCCACCAAGCCGGCCGCATCCCCCATCCAATGCGGATGGTCGGGGACGCGGTACGGCTCGGCGGCGACTGCCAGACCACCCCCCCACTCCGCCAGCGTCTGACACATCAGGTCCTGCGCTGCACGGCAGTGGTTGAGGTTGGCCTGCAGGAGGAGGCGGGGAGCCATTATTTGATGGCCTCCTCACCGCCTCCTGGTGGCACCTCCGTGAGGACGGCGGCGGGGCCGATGTCCACCTCCATCGCGGACACCAACGCCGTCGCCGCCTCCGACCTCTTCCTTGCGACCGTCGCGTCGGTCGCGGCCAGGTCCGCGGGCGCCGCGGCGCTCGCAGCTGGGGCCGCTCTCACCGGCGCCGGGAGCGGCCCCGGCGCCCCTCTCCTCTGCCCTCGTCGGGATGGGGGGGTACATTGCTTCCCCCCCATTCGGTGCGCGGCTGGTCTCCCCATGTCCGCACACAGCGGGCACTTGGGGGCCGCCGCGCAGTGGCTCGCGCGGTGGCCTTCGGCACCGCAGCGGTAACAAGTACCGCTGCGGTCCACCGCGGAGGTGCACCGCTGCCTGACATGGCCCGTCTCCAGACAGCGGTAGCACTGGAGTGGGCGTTGGGCGAGGACCTCGATCCTCGCCGACACCCACCCCACCACGATCCTCCCGACTGCTTCTAACTTCCGGGCAGCCGGAAGAGGGCACCGTGCCCACACCGCTCCCAGGCCGGTGGAGGACCGCCGGACCTCCCCGGTCCGGATGTCCCCCTCAGAGCAGCCACCGGCCTGGGCCAGCGCCCTGGCCACCTCCTCCCGGGTGACCGAGTCGTCCAGCCCACAAACGCGCAGCTCCGCGCTCTTTGTGGGCCGGGCGACCCTGACACCCCGGGGTGCCAAGGCCTCGCCCAGCTTTTCGGCCAGTCGGTCCGCCCTGGCTGCGTTGTCGGGGCCGCTCACGCGCAGCATGAGCGCCCCCGTCACCGCCCATCTCGGGCGGACCGACTCGATGGCGAGTGCGGCCAAGGATATCTTTTCCTTGGCCGCTGCCATCACCTCCCCGTAGGAGACGCCCCCCCCCTCCGGGACGGTCAGCATGACTGCTGCCGTTGAAGGGGGGCGTCCCAGACGGGGCTTCGCCCTCCCCGCCTTTCCGTCCCTCTTCGGGGCAACCGGCGGGGGAGGCGGCGGCACCCGGGCCGCCCTCCTCGCCGTCCTTCCCGCCCTTCGGCCCAGGACCTCGGTCCACAAGGGACCGGATGGGGGCGGCGGCGGAGGCATTTGTGCCCCCGCCGTCGCCCCCACCACGGCACCCTTGCCCTTCGTCTTTGCCGCAGGGCCCGGAACCGCGATGGTCCCCCCCTGCGGTCCCCCGCCCCCCGGTTGTTTCCCGGGCCCGGTCCTCGGTCCCGCCGGCGCTCCGCCCTTGGGGCGAAGCGCCGCCCGGATTTCGCCGCGGATGACGGCCATCATGGCCGCCATCTTGGCGTCCATGAGGAGCTCGATGCTCCTCATGGACGTCGCTGGTGTGGGGGGAGCTCCCGCCTTCCCCCTCCCACACGTGCAGTCGCCCGTCGGCCCCGGATGAGGGCGCCTCCTAAGGGCGTCCGTCTCCCTCCGCGAGCACGCAAGCTCGTCTTTCAGAGCCTCCACACGCTGCCTCAATTGGGCGTTCGTGTACTCCAAGGCAGCTGGGACACGTCGTCCCAGCTCCTGGAGAGCCCTCCGCACCTCCGTCGCGGCCTGGCCAACCGACCTCGGGGAGGCTGTAGTCAGCCCCCGCGAGGTGGCGGCCACCTTCTCAATAGACCTCAGGGACGAGGCAATACGGGCCGATACATGGGCCGTATCCTCGTCCCTGAGGTCCTCCTCCCCGTCGCTCACCGTGAGCAACGGTGGAGCAGCGGACGTGGACGGAGCTTCCTCCGTCCTCCGCCCCTCCACCGTCCTGCGCCTCTTTACGCCCGCGGCGCTGGTCGCGGACGCCAGGGACGAGACCGACGCCGTCTCGTCCCCCTCCTCGAACGGCGCCGGGTGGGGCACGAGTGCCCCCTCCGTCGCCACCCCTCGCGCCACACGCACCGTCCCCCCTCCCCCTTTTTTTTTTTTTAGAATTAGTTTTTTCCATTTTGGATCCCACGAGTTGGTCGGAACGTAAGTCGACCCGGGCAGAGCCGCCATACCCGGGCAGGCCTAAATACTCCGGGGGGTCGGCAGGTACCCCGGAGTTGTTGGCCGCTTGGGATTGGGGCCTCCCCCCCAACCACGCATCCCATCACCGCGCACCGTAGCTTAGGATTGGAGGGCAATTTATAGAGTTACCATCCTCGCGGCCCGGGCGGTAAAGCCAAGGCCCCCGTCCCTCCTGCCGTCACGTACCACTCTCAAAGCCAAAAGAGGAATTGGGAGTGGGTCGTTGCGACGACCAACAGGAGTCTTACGGTGTGGTTTGGCATCGGGCACCTCGGGTTTGCCAGTCCCGTACTGTAGCAACAAGCTACAGCCCCTGAGGGATCCCCTCGAAACTTAGACTCACATCGAACAAAATCCACCTACGATTCCCTTCTTCTCTTCTTCTCTTCTACAAACACCTCCAATCCCAGAACATATTATCTTCCTTCTAACCCTTGTGTGTTCGTCCACCGAGTACGTTAGCTCCCCGTCGTCGTACAGATCGAACCATCTTCTCTGCCACCTCTTGGTCCGATTCAGGGGATTCGAGAAGTCCCAGCCGGGGGCGACGAACAGGTATCCGCATTTTGAAATCTTCCTCGTGGCCCTGTTGCATTCCAGAGCCTCCGCGCTGTGCTCCTCCTTCTGCTTGAAGCAGCTGCTGCACTTGCTCTTGTTGAATATGTTCGGCGCGAACTTCCTGCACTCGGCGCCGGTGCCACGGACGCCCGCCTTGCCGCCCGACATCGCGACACGTGCGAATTAACCGCGACGACCGGACAGCATCGTTCGCCTCTCGTCCCCTTCCCTTCGTCCGCCGTTACGAACCACGGCAAGCTTCTCCGCGTGTTCGATTCCTCTTCTTCCGCTGTTGCGCCCGTCCCGGAACAACAAGTTTTATTTACGCGCGATTTCGTTCCGTTGATACGCGCATATGATACGCGCGGACGCGTCACCGAGTAGTCGCCGGCCAGTCTTCGTGCCCGTTACATTAACGGATCGAGTTAACAGGATTTCGTATTCTCGTTCCGAGCAAGGATCACACTTCGGGTATTCGTTCCTTTTTACTCGGTGACGTCGGCGAGAATCTCGCGATATATCGATTCCCGCTACCGCGATCGAATGGAACGCGCCAATTTGTCGAAAGTACCGCGTATCGCGATAATCCGATAATCCGATAATCCGATAATCCGATAATCCGATAATCCGCGGGGCACTTCCGCCCAGCGTGTTCCGTCCCGCTTTTTGTTTACACGACCGGGACGAGTATACGAGACAAGGACTCGTCGGAATTTCGTAATGAATACGTAATGAATACGCGAGCGCGTCGCGCGTCGCGCGTGTTTACGATGTGTTTATGTCACGAGGACGGAAGGGAAACACGCGCGTATACGATGCTGTTGTCAACATCGACGCGATTCGTTCGCGAAACGATCGTTCCGAATCCGATAGCAGGTGACTGTTCTCTGTCCTTGTTTTCCGCCGTTCGTTCGCCCGTGCCCCGCGGTCCGTGTTTCTTGTTGACAATCTTATCTCCGTGACCTGCTCCGAAAGAGCACGTGGATCGAACGCGACACTCCGAATCACACGAAGCTATTTATAGACACACCCGCGTGCACCCGTAGTTAACGTGTCGCAGCACCGTTCACCGATGAACTCTCGATTGTTCAACGAATCGAATCGAACCCTCGTACGCACGTGCGTGCGATTCGCGTGTACGGGTCTTACCTTTTTAATGCGAACAACACAACGTCCCGATACGCACCACACCGTCCTTCTCCTGTCCTTGTTTTCCGCCGTTCGCTCGTGCCCCGCGGTCCGTGTTTCTTGTTGACAATCTTTTCTCCGTGACCTGCTCCGAAAGAGCACGTGGATCAAACGCGACACTCCGAATCACACGAAGCTATTTATAGACACACCCGCGTGCACCCGTAGTTAACGTGTCACAGCACCGTTCACCGATGATCTCTCGATTGTTCAACGAATCAAAACCCTCGTACGCACGTGCGTGCGGTTCGCGTGTACGGGTCCTACCTTTTCAATGCGAACAACACAACACAACGTCAACACAACGTCCCGCCGTCCCGACACGCCGCACACGTCCGTCTCCGTCGGCTGCCGGCGCACGACTCTCCTATACGTTATACGTTATACGTTATACGTTATACGTTATACGTTATACTTTATACGTTATACGTTATACGTTATACGTTATACGTTATACGTTATACGTTATACGTTACACGTTATACGTTATACGTCACACGTTATACGTTATACGTTACACGTTATACGTTATACGTTATACGTTATACGTTATACGTTATACGTTATACGTTATACGTTATACGTTATACGTCACACGTTATACGTTATACGTTACACGTTATACGTTATACGTTATACGTTATACGTTATACGTTATACGTTATACGTTACACGTTATACGTTATACGTCACACGTTATACGTTACACGTTATACGTTGTACGTAATACGTTATACGTTATACGTTATACGTAATACGTTATACGTTATACGTTACACGTTATACGTTATACGTCACACGTTATACGTCACACGTTATACGTCACACGTTATACGTTATACGTTACACGTTATACGTTATACGTTATACGTTATACGTCATACGTTATACGTTATACGTTATACGTTATACGTAATACATTATACGTTATACGTTATACGTTATACGTTATACGTAATACGTTACACGTTATACGTCACAGCTTACACGATACACGTTATACGTCATACGTTATACGTTACACGTTATACGTCACACGTTATACGTTATACGTTACACATTATACGTTATACGTTATACGTTATACGTTATACGTTATACGTTATACGTTATACGTTATGCGTTATACGTTATATGTTATACGTTATACGTAATATGTAATACGTTATACGATTTACGTTATTCGTTATACGTTCTTCGTTATGCGTTGTACGTTATACGTTGTGCGTTATACGTTACACGTTATACGTTATACGTCACACGTTATACGTTATACGTTATACGTTATACGTTATATGTTATACGTTATACGTAATATGTAATACGTTATACGTTTTACGTTAGTCGTTATACGGTCTTCGTTACACGTTGTACGTTATACGATATTCGTTATACGTTACACGTTATACGTTATTCGTTATACGTTATACGTTATACGTTATACGTTATACGTTATACGTTATACGTTACACGTTATACGTTATACGTCACACGTTATACGTTATACGTTACACGTTGTACGTTATACGTTATACGTTATACGTTATACGTTATACGTTATACGTTATACGTTATACGTTATACGTTATACGTTATACGTTATACGTTATACGTTATACGTTAAATGTTATACGTTATACGTAATATGTAATAAGTTATACGATTTACGTTATTCGTTATACGTTCTTCGTTATGCGTTGTACGTTATACGTTGTGCGTTATACGTTACACTTTATACGTTATACGTCACACGTTGTACGTTATACGTTATACGTTATACGTTATATGTTATACGTTATACGTAATATGTAATACGTTATACGTTTTACGTTATTCGTTATACGTTCTTCGTTACACGTTGTACGTTATACGATATTCGTTATACGTTACACGTTATACGTCACACGTTATACGTTATACGTTACACGTTATACGTTATACCTTATACGTTATACGTTATACGTTATACGTTATACGTTATACGTTATACGTTATACGTTATACGTTATACGTTATACGTTACACGTTACACGTTACACGTTATACGTTATACGTTACACGTTATACGTCACACGTTATACGTTATACGTCATACGTTGTACGTAATACGTTATACGTTATACGTTATACGTAATACGTTATACGTTATACGTTACACGTTATACGTTATACGTCACACGTTATACGTCACACGTTATACGTTATACGTTACACGTTATACGTTATACGTTATACGTTATACGTTATACGTTATACGTTATACGTTATACGTTATACGTTATACGTTATACGTTATACGTTATACGTTATACGTTATACGTTATACGTTATACGTTATACGTTATACGTTATACGTTATACGTTATACGTTATGCGTTACACGTTATACGTTATACGTTATACGTTATACGTTATACGTTACACGTTATACGTAATATGTAGTACGTCATACGTTTTACGTTATACGTTATACGTTATACGTTATACGTTATACGTTATACGTTATACGTTATACGTTATACGTTATACGTTATACGTTATACGTTATACGTTATACGTTATACGTTATACGTTATACGTTATACGTTATACGGTATACGTTATACGTTATACGTTATACGTTATACGTAATACGTTATACGTTATACGTTACACGTTATACGTTATACGTCACACGTTATGCTTTATACGTTATACGTCACACGTTATACGTCACACGTTATACGTTATTCGTTATACGTTCTTCGTTACACGTTGTACGTTATACGTTATACGTTATACGTCACACGTTATACGTTATACGTCATACGTTGTACGTAATACGTTATACGTTATACGTTATACGTTATACGTAATACGTTATACGTTATACGTTACACGTTATACGTTATACGTCACACGTTATACGTCACACGTTATGCGTTATACGTTATACGTTATATGTTATACGTTATACGTAATATGTAATACGTTATACGTTTTACGTTATTCGTTATACGTTCATCGTTACACGTTGTACGTTATACGTTATTCGTTATACGTTACACGTTATACGTTATTCGTTATACGTTATACGTTATACGTTATACGTTATACGTTATACGTTATACGTTATACGTTATACGTTAGACGTTATACGTTATACGTCACACGTTATACGTTATACGTTACACGTTATACGTTATACGTTATACGTTATACGTTATACGTTATACGTTATACGTTACACGTTATACGTTATACGTTATATGTTATACGTTATACGTAATATGTAATACGTTATTCGTTTTACGTTATTCGTTATACGTTCTTCGTTACACGTTGTACGTTATACATTATGCGTTATACGTTAAACGTTATACGTTATACGTTATAAGTTATACGTTATACGTTATACGTTATACGTTATACGTTATACGTTATACGTTATACGTTATACGTTATACGTTATACGTTATACGTTATACGTTATACGTTATACGTTATACGTAATATGTAATACGTCATACGTTTTACGTTATACGTTATACGTTATACGATATACGTTATACGTTATACGTTATACGTTATACGTTATACGTTATACGTTATACGTTATACGTTATACGTAATATGTAATACGTCATACGTTTTACGTTATACGTTATACGTTATACGTTATACGTTATACGTTATACGTTATACGTAATATGTAATACGTCATACGTTTTACGTTATACGTTATACGTTATACGTTATACGTTATACGTTATACGTTATACGTTATGCGTTATACGTTATGCGTTATACGTTATACGTTATACGTTATCCGTTATACGTTATACGTTATACGTTATACGTTATACGTTATTCTTTATACGTTATACGTTATACATTTTACGTTATACGTTATACGTTATACGTTATACGTTATACGTTATACGTTATACGTTATACGTTATACGTTATACGTTATACGTTATACGTTATACGTTATACGTTATACGTTATTCTTTATACGTTATACGTTATACGTTACACGTTATACGATATACGTTATACGTTATACGTTTTACGTTATACGTTATACGTTATACGTTATACGTTATACGTTATACGTTATACGTTATACGTTATACGTTATACGTTATACGTTATACGTTATACGTTATACGTTATACGTTATACGTTATACGTTATACGTTATACGTTATACGTTATACGTTATACGTTATACGTTATACGTTATACGTAATATGTAATACGTCATACGTTTTACGTTATACGTTATACGTTATACGTTACACGTTATACGTTATACGTTATACGTAATATGTAATACGTCATACGTTTTACGTTATACGTTATACGTTATACGTTATACGTTATACGTTATACGTTATACGTCATACGTTATACGTTATAGGTTATACGATACACGTTATGCGTTATACGTTATACGTTATGCGTTTACGTTATACGTTATACGTTATACGTTATACGTTATACGTTATACGTAATATGTAAAACGTCATACGTTTTACGTTATACGTTATACGTTATACGTTATACGTTTTACGTTATACGTTATACGTTATACGTTATACGTTATACGTTATACGTTATACGTTATACGTTATACGTTATAGGTTATACGATACACGTTATACGTTATACGTTATACGTTATACGTTATACGTTATACGTTATACGTTATTCTTTATACGTTATACGTTATACGTTACACGTTATACGATATACGTTATACGTTATACGTTATACATTTTACGTTATACGTTATACGTTATACGTTATACGTTATACGTTATACGTTATACGTTATACGTTATACGTTATACGTTATACGTTATACGTTATACGTTATACGTTATACGTTATACGTTATACGTTATACGTTATACGTTATACGTTATACGTCATACGTTATACGTTATACGTTTTACGTTATTCGTTATACGTTCTTCGTTACACGTTATACGTTATACGTTATACGTTATACGTTATACGTTATACGTTATACGTTATACGTTATACGTTATACGTCATACGTTTTACGTTATACGTTATACGTTATACGTTATACGTTATACGTTATACGTTATACGTTATACGTTATACGTTATACGTTATCCGTTATACGTTATACGTTATACGTTATACGTTATACGTTATACGTTATACGTTATACGTTATACGTTATACGTTATACGTTATACGTTATGCGTTATACGTTATGCGTTATACGTTATACGTTATACGTTATCCGTTATACGTTATACGTTATACGTTATACGTTATACGTTATTCTTTATACGTTATACGTTATACATTTTACGTTATACGTTATACGTTATACGTTATACGTTATACGTTATACGTTATACGTTGTACGTTATACGTTATACGTTATACGTTATACGTTATACGTCATACGTTATACGTTATACGTTATACGTTATACGTAATACATTATACGTTATACGTTATACGTTATACGTTATACGTAATACGTTACACGTTATACGTCACAGCTTACACGATACACGTTATACGTCATACGTTATACGTTACACGTTATACGTCACACGTTATACGTTATACGTTACACATTATACGTTATACGTTATACGTTATACGTTATACGTTATACGTTATACGTTATACGTTATGCGTTATACGTTATATGTTATACGTTATACGTAATATGTAATACGTTATACGATTTACGTTAGTCGTTATACGTTCTTCGTTATGCGTTGTACGTTATACGTTGTGCGTTATACGTTACACGTTATACGTTATACGTCACACGTTATACGTTATACGTTATACGTTATACGTTATATGTTATACGTTATACGTAATATGTAATACGTTATACGTTTTACGTTAGTCGTTATACGTTCTTCGTTACACGTTGTACGTTATACGATATTCGTTATACGTTACACGTTATACGTTATTCGTTATACGTTATACGTTATACGTTATACGTTATACGTTATACGTTATACGTTACACGTTATACGTTATACGTCACACGTTATACGTTATACGTTACACGTTGTACGTTATACGTTATACGTTATACGTTATACGTTATACGTTATACGTTATACGTTATACGTTATACGTTATACGTTATACGTTATACGTTATACGTTATACGTTATACGTTATATGTTATACGTTATACGTAATATGTAATAAGTTATACGATTTACGTTATTCGTTATACGTTCTTCGTTATGCGTTGTACGTTATACGTTGTGCGTTATACGTTACACTTTATACGTTATACGTCACACGTTGTACGTTATACGTTATACGTTATACGTTATATGTTATACGTTATACGTAATATGTAATACGTTATACGTTTTACGTTATTCGTTATACGTTCTTCGTTACACGTTGTACGTTATACGATATTCGTTATACGTTACACGTTATACGTCACACGTTATACGTTATACGTTACACGTTATACGTTATACCTTATACGTTATACGTTATACGTTATACGTTATACGTTATACGTTATACGTTATACGTTATACGTTATACGTTATACGTTACACGTTACACGTTACACGTTATACGTTATACGTTACACGTTATACGTCACACGTTATACGTTATACGTCATACGTTGTACGTAATACGTTATACGTTATACGTTATACGTAATACGTTATACGTTATACGTTACACGTTATACGTTATACGTCACACGTTATACGTCACACGTTATACGTTATACGTTACACGTTATACGTTATACGTTATACGTTATACGTTATACGTTATACGTTATACGTTATACGTTATACGTTATACGTTATACGTTATACGTTATACGTTATACGTTATACGTTATACGTTATACGTTATACGTTATACGTTATACGTTATACGTTATACGTTATGCGTTACACGTTATACGTTATACGTTATACGTTATACGTTATACGTTACACGTTATACGTAATATGTAGTACGTCATACGTTTTACGTTATACGTTATACGTTATACGTTATACGTTATACGTTATACGTTATACGTTATACGTTATACGTTATACGTTATACGTTATACGTTATACGTTATACGTTATACGTTATACGTTATACGTTATACGGTATACGTTATACGTTATACGTTATACGTTATACGTAATACGTTATACGTTATACGTTACACGTTATACGTTATACGTCACACGTTATGCTTTATACGTTATACGTCACACGTTATACGTCACACGTTATACGTTATTCGTTATACGTTCTTCGTTACACGTTGTACGTTATACGTTATACGTTATACGTCACACGTTATACGTTATACGTCATACGTTGTACGTAATACGTTATACGTTATACGTTATACGTTATACGTAATACGTTATACGTTATACGTTACACGTTATACGTTATACGTCACACGTTATACGTCACACGTTATGCGTTATACGTTATACGTTATATGTTATACGTTATACGTAATATGTAATACGTTATACGTTTTACGTTATTCGTTATACGTTCATCGTTACACGTTGTACGTTATACGTTATTCGTTATACGTTACACGTTATACGTTATTCGTTATACGTTATACGTTATACGTTATACGTTATACGTTATACGTTATACGTTATACGTTATACGTTAGACGTTATACGTTATACGTCACACGTTATACGTTATACGTTACACGTTATACGTTATACGTTATACGTTATACGTTATACGTTATACGTTATACGTTACACGTTATACGTTATACGTTATATGTTATACGTTATACGTAATATGTAATACGTTATTCGTTTTACGTTATTCGTTATACGTTCTTCGTTACACGTTGTACGTTATACATTATGCGTTATACGTTAAACGTTATACGTTATACGTTATAAGTTATACGTTATACGTTATACGTTATACGTTATACGTTATACGTTATACGTTATACGTTATACGTTATACGTTATACGTTATACGTTATACGTTATACGTTATACGTTATACGTTATACGTAATATGTAATACGTCATACGTTTTACGTTATACGTTATACGTTATACGTTATACGTTATACGTTATACGTTATACGTTATACGTTATACGTTATACGTTATACGTTATACGTTATACGTAATATGTAATACGTCATACGTTTTACGTTATACGTTATACGTTATACGTTATACGTTATACGTTATACGTTATACGTAATATGTAATACGTCATACGTTTTACGTTATACGTTATACGTTATACGTTATACGTTATACGTTATACGTTATACGTTATGCGTTATACGTTATGCGTTATACGTTATACGTTATACGTTATCCGTTATACGTTATACGTTATACGTTATACGTTATACGTTATTCTTTATACGTTATACGTTATACATTTTACGTTATACGTTATACGTTATACGTTATACGTTATACGTTATACGTTATACGTTATACGTTATACGTTATACGTTATACGTTATACGTTATACGTTATACGTTATACGTTATACGTTATTCTTTATACGTTATACGTTATACGTTACACGTTATACGATATACGTTATACGTTATACGTTTTACGTTATACGTTATACGTTATACGTTATACGTTATACGTTATACGTTATACGTTATACGTTATACGTTATACGTTATACGTTATACGTTATACGTTATACGTTATACGTTATACGTTATACGTTATACGTTATACGTTATACGTTATACGTTATACGTTATACGTTATACGTTATACGTAGTATGTAATACGTCATACGTTTTACGTTATACGTTATACGTTATACGTTACACGTTATACGTTATACGTTATACGTAATATGTAATACGTCATACGTTTTACGTTATACGTTATACGTTATACGTTATACGTTATACGTTATACGTTATACGTCATACGTTATACGTTGTAGGTTATACGATACACGTTATGCGTTATACGTTATACGTTATGCGTTATACGTTATACGTTATACGTTATACGTTATACGTTATACGTTATACGTAATATGTAATACGTCATACGTTTTACGTTATACGTTATACGTTATACGTTATACGTTTTACGTTATACGTTATACGTTATACGTTATACGTTATACGTTATACGTTATACGTTATACGTTATACGTTATACGTTATACGTTATACGTTATACGTTATACGTTATACGTTATACGTTATACGTAATATGTAATACGTCATACGTTTTACGTTATACGTTATACGTTATACGTTACACGTTATACGTTATACGTTATACGTAATATGTAATACGTCATACGTTTTACGTTATACGTTATACGTTATACGTTATACGTTATACGTTATACGTTATACGTTATACGTTATACGTTATACGTTATACGTTATAGGTTATACGATACACGTTATACGTTATACGTTATACGTTATACGTTATACGTTATACGTTATACGTTATTCTTTATACGTTATACGTTATACGTTACACGTTATACGATATACGTTATACGTTATACGTTATACATTTTACGTTATACGTTATACGTTATACGTTATACGTTATACGTTATACGTTATACGTTATACGTTATACGTTATACGTTATACGTTATACGTTATACGTTATACGTTATACGTTATACGTTATACGTTATACGTCATACGTTATACGTTATACGTTTTACGTTATTCGTTATACGTTCTTCGTTACACGTTATACGTTATACGTTATACGTTATACGTTATACGTTATACGTTATACGTTATACGTTATACGTTATACGTCATACGTTTTACGTTATACGTTATACGTTATACGTTATACGTTATACGTTATACGTTATACGTTATACGTTATACGTTATACGTTATCCGTTATACGTTATACGTTATACGTTATACGTTATACGTTATACGTTATACGTTATACGTTATACGTTATACGTTATACGTTATACGTTATGCGTTATACGTTATGCGTTATACGTTATACGTTATACGTTATCCGTTATACGTTATACGTTATACGTTATACGTTATACGTTATTCTTTATACGTTATACGTTATACATTTTACGTTATACGTTATACGTTATACGTTATACGTTATACGTTATACGTTATACGTTGTACGTTATACGTTATACGTTATACGTTATACGTTATACGTTATACGTTATACGTTATACGTTATACGTTATACGTTATACGTTATACGTTATACGTTATACGTTATACGTTATACGTTATACGTTATACGTTATGCGTTACACGTTATACGTTATACGTTATACGTTATACGTTATACGTTACACGTTATACGTTATACGTTATACGTTATACGTTGTACGTTATACGTTATACGTTATACGTTATACGTTATACGTTATACGTTATCCGTTATACGTTATTCGTTATACGTTATACGTTATACGTTATACGTTATACGTAATATGTAGTACGTCATACGTTTTACGTTATACGTTATACGTTATACGTTATACGTTATACGTTATACGTTATACGTTATACGTTATACGTTATACGTTATACGTTATACGTTATACGTTATACGTTATACGTTATACGTTATACGTTATACGTTATACGTTATACGTTATACGTTATACTTTATACGTTATACGTTATACGTTATACGTTATACGTTATACGTTATACGTTATACGTTATACGTTATACGTTATACGTTATACGTTATACGTTATACGTTATGCGTTACACGTTATACGTTATACGTTATACGTTATACGTTATACGTTACACGTTATACGTTATACGTTATACGTTATACGTTGTACGTTATACGTTATACGTTATACGTTATACGTTATACGTTATACGTTATACGTTATACGTTATACGTTATACGTTATACGGTATACGTTATACGTTATACGTTATACGTTATGCGTTACACGTTATACGTTATACGTTATACGTTATACGTTATACGTTACACGTTATACGTTATACGTTATACGTTATACGTTGTACGTTATACGTTATACGTTATACGTTATACGTTATACGTTATACGTTATCCGTTATACGTTATTCGTTATACGTTATACGTTATACGTTATACGTTATACGTAATATGTAGTACGTCATACGTTTTACGTTATACGTTATACGTTATACGTTATACGTTATACGTTATACGTTATACGTTATACGTTATACGTTATACGTTATACGTTATACGTTATACGTTATACGTTATACGTTATACGTTATACGTTATACGGTATACGTTATACGTTATACGTTATACGTTATACGTTATACGTTATACGTTATACGTTATACGTAATATGCAATACGTCATACGTTTTACGTTATACGTTATACGTTATACGTTATACGTTATACGTTATACGTTATACGTTATACGTTATACGTTATACTTTATACGTTATACGTTAAACGTTATACGTTATACGTTATATGTTATACGTTATACGTAATATGTAATACGTTATTCGTTTTACGTTATTCGTTATACGTTCTTCGTTACACGTTGGACGTTATACGTTATACGTTATTCGTTATACGTTCTTCGTTACACGTTGTACGTTATATGTTATGCGTTATACGTTAAACGTTATACGTTATACGTTATAAGTTATACGTTATACGTTATACGTTATACGTTATACGTTATACGTTATACGTTATACGTTATACGTTACACGTTATACGTTATACGTCACACGTTATACGTTATACGTCATACGTTGTACGTAATACGTTATACGTTATACGTCATACGTTGTACGTAATACGTTATACGTTATACGTTATACGTAATACGTTATACGTTATACGTTACACGTTATACGTTATACGTCACACGTTATACGTTATACGTCATACGTTGTACGTAATACGTTATACGTTATACGTTATACGTAATACGTTATACGTTATACGTTACACGTTATACGTTATACGTCACACGTTATACGTCACACGTTATACGTTATACGTTACACGTTATACGTTATACGTCACACGTTATACGTTATACGTTACACGTTATACGTTATACGTTATACGTTATACGTCACACGTTATACGTTATACGTTACACGTTATACGTTATACGTTATACGTTATACGTTAACCGTTATACGTTATACGTTATATGTTATACGTTATACGTAATACGTTATACGTTATACGTTATACGTTACACGTTATACGTCATACGTTATATGTTATACGTTATACGTAATACGTTATACGTTATACGTTATACGTTACACGTTATACGTTATACGTCACACGTTATACGTTATACGTCATACGTTGTACGTAATACGTTATACGTTATACGTTATACGTAATACGTTATACGTTATACGTTACACGTTATACGTTATACGTCACACGTTATACGTCACACGTTA
This sequence comes from Ptiloglossa arizonensis, assembly GCF_051014685.1. Classification (NCBI taxonomy): domain Eukaryota; kingdom Metazoa; phylum Arthropoda; class Insecta; order Hymenoptera; family Colletidae; genus Ptiloglossa; species Ptiloglossa arizonensis. The sequence goes on along the minus strand of NW_027478646.1, from coordinate 526,773 downwards.
TACGTTATACGTTACACGTTATACGTTATACGTCACACGTTATACGTTATACGTTACACGTTATACGTTATACGTTATACGTTATACGTTATACGTTATACGTTATACGTTACACGTTATACGTTATACGTCACACGTTATACGTCATACGTTATACGTTATTCGTTATACGTTCTTCGTTACACGTTGTACGTTATACGTTATGCGTTATACGTTAAACGTTATACGTTATACGTTATAAGTTATACGTTATACGTTATACGTTATACGTTATACGTTATACGTTATAGGCTATACGTTATACGTTACACGTTATACGTTATACGTCACACGTTATACGTTATACGTCATACGTTGTACGTAATACGTTATACGTTATACGTTATACGTAATACGTTATACGTTATACGTTACACGTTATACGTTATACGTCACACGTTATACGTCACACGTTATACGTCACACGTTATACGTTATTCGTTATACGTTCTTCGTTACACGTTGTACGTTATACGTTATACGTTATACGTTACACGTTATACGTTATTCGTTATACGTTATACGTTATACGTTATACGTTATACGTTATACGTTATACGTTATACGTTATACGTTATACGTTATACGTTACACGTTATACGTTATACGTCACACGTTATACGTTATACGTTACACGTTATACGTTATACGTTAAACGTTATACGTTACACGTTATACGTTATACGTTACACGTTATACGTTATACGTTATATGTTATACGTTATACGTAATATGTAATACGTTATTCGTTTTACGTTATTCGTTATACGTTCTTCGTTACACGTTGTACGTTATATGTTATGCGTTATACGTTAAACGTTATACGTTATACGTTATAAGTTATACGTTATACGTTATACGTTATACGTTATACGTTATACGTTATACGTTATACGTTACACGTTATACGTTATACGTCACACGTTATACGTTATACGTCATACGTTGTACGTAATACGTTATACGTTATACGTTATACGTAATACGTTATACGTTATACGTTACACGTTATACGTTATACGTCACACGTTATACGTCACTCGTTATACGTTATACGTTACACGTTATACGTTATACGTTATACGTTATACGTTATACGTTATACGTTATACGTTATACGTTATACGTTATACGTTATACGTTATACGTTATACGTTATACGTTATACGTTATACGTCATACGTTATACGTTATACGTTATACGTTATACGTTATACGTTATACGTTATACGTTATACGTTATACGTTATACGTTATACGTCATACGTTATACGTTACACGTTATACGTCACACGTTATACGTTATACGTTACACGTTATACGTTATACCTTATACGTTATACGTTATACGTTATACGTTATACGTTATACGTTATACGTTATACGTTATACGTTATACGTTATACGTTACACGTAACACGTTATACGTCACACGTTATACGTTATACGTTACACGTTATACGTTATACGTTATACGTTATACGTTACACGTTATACGTTACACGTTATACGTTATATGTTATACGTTATACGTTACACGTTATACGTTACACGTTATAAGTTATACGTTATACGTTATACGTTATACGTTATACGTTATACGTTATACGTTATACGTTATACGTTATACGTTATACGTTATACGTTATACGTTATACGTTATACGTTACACGTTATACGTTCTACGTCACACGTTATACGTTATACGTCATACGTTGTACGTAATACGTTATACGTTATACGTTATACGTAATACGTTATACGTTATACGTTACACGTTATACGTTATACGTCACACGTTATACGTCACACGTTATACGTTATACGTTACACGTTATACGTTATACGTTATACGTTATACGTTACACGTTATACGTTACCCGTTATGCGTTATACGTTATACGTTATACGTTATACGTTATACGTTATACGTTATACGTTACACGTTATACGATATACGTCACACGTTATACGTTATAAGTTATACGTTATACGTTATACGTTATACGTTATACGTTATACGTTATACGTTATACGTTATACGTTATACGTTATACGTTATACGTTATACGTTATACGTTATACGTTATACGTTATACGTTATACGTTATACGTTATACGTTATACGTTATACGTTATACGTTACACGTTATACGTTCTACGTCACACGTTATACGTTATACGTCATACGTTGTACGTAATACGTTATACGTTATACGTTATACGTAATACGTTATACGTTATACGTTACACGTTATACGTTATACGTCACACGTTATACGTCACACGTTATACGTTATACGTTACACGTTATACGTTATACGTTATACGTTATACGTTACACGTTATACGTTACACGTTATGCGTTATACGTTATACGTTATACGTTATACGTTATACGTTACACGTTATACGTTATACGTCACACGTTATACGTCACTCGTTATACGTTATACGTTATACGTTATACGTTACACGTTATACGTTATACGTTACACGTTATACGTTATACGTTATACGTTATACGTTATACGTCATAGCTTACACGATACACGTTATACGTCATACGTTATACGTTACACGTTATACGTCACACGTTATACGTTATACGTTACACGTTATACGTTATACCTTATACGTTATACGTTATACGTTATACGTTATACGTTAAACGTTATACGTTATACGTTACACGTTATACGTTATACGTTACACGTTATACGTTATACGTTATACGTTATACGTTATACGTTATACGTTATACGTTATACGTTATACGTTATACGTTATACGTTATACGTTACACGTTATACGTTATACCTTATACGTTATACGTTATACGTTATACGTTATACGTTATACGTCATACGTAATACGTTATACGTTATACGCTATACGTTATACGTTATACGTTATACGTTGTACGATATACGTTATACGTTATACGTTATACGTTACACGTCACACGTTATACGTTATACGTTATACGTCACACGTTATACGTTATACGTTACACGTTATACGTTATACGTTACACGTTATACGTTATACGTTATACGTTACACGTTGTACGTTATACGTCACACGTTATACGTTATACGTCATACGTTGTACGTAATACGTTATACGTTATACGTTATACGTTATACGTTATACGTTATACGTTACACGTTACACGTTATACGTTATACGTTACACGTTATACGTTATACGTTATACGTTATACGTTATACGTTATACGTTATACGTTATACGTTATACGTTACACGTTATACGTTACACGTTATACGTTACACGTTATAAGTTATACGTTATACGTTATACGTTATACGTTATACGTTATACGTTATACGTAATACGTTATACGTTACACGTTATACGTTATACGTCACACGTTATACGTTATACGTTACACGTTATACGTTATACGTTATACGTTATACGTTATACGTTATACGTTATACGTTACACGTTATACGTTATACGTTATATGTTATACGTTATACGTAATATGTAATACGTTATTCGTTTTACGTTATTCGTTATAGGTTCTTCGTTACACGTTGTACGTTATACGTTATGCGTTATACGTTAAACGTTATACGTTATACGTTATAAGTTATACGTTATACGTTATACGTTATACGTTATACGTTATACGTTATACGTTATACGTTACACGTTATACGTTATACGTTATACGTTACACGTTGTACGTTATACGTCACACGTTATACGTTATACGTCATACGTTGTACGTAATACGTTATACGTTATACGTTATACGTTATACGTTATACGTAATACGTTATACGTTATACGTTACACGTTATACGTTATACGTCACACGTTATACGTCACACGTTATACGTTATACGTTACACGTTATACGTTATACGTCATACGTTATACGTTATACGTTATACGTTACACGTTATACGTTATACGTTACACGTTATACGTTATACGTTACACGTTATACGTTATACGTCATAGCTTACACTTTACACGTTATACGTCATACGTTATACGTTACACGTTAAACGTCACACGTTATACGTTATACGTTACACGTTATACGTTATACCTTATACGTTATACGTTATACGTTATACGTTATACGTTATACGTTATACGTTATACGTTATACGTTATACGTTACACGTTACACGTTATACGTTATACGTTACACGTTATACGTTATACGTTATACGTTATACGTTATACGTTATACGTTATACGTTATACGTTACACGTTATACGTTATACGTTATAAGTTATACGTTACACGTTATACGTTACATGTTATACGTTACACGTTATACGTTACACGTTATACGTTATATGTTATACGTTATACGTAATATGTAATACGTTATACCATTTACGTTATTCGTTATACGTTCTTCGTTATGCGTTGTACGTTATACGTTGTGCGTTATACGTTATACGTTACACGTTATACGTTACACGTTACACGTTATACGTCACACGTTATACGTTATACGTTAGACGTTATACGTTATACGTTATACGTTATACGTTATACGTTATACGTTATACGTTATACGTTATACGTTATACGTTATACGTTATACGTAATACGTTATACGTTATACGTTACACGTTATACGTTATACGTCACACGTTATACGTGACACGTTATACGTTATACGTTACACGTTATACGTTATACGTTATACGTTATACGTTACACGTTATACGTTACACGTTATACGTTATATGTTATACGTTATACGTTACACGTTATACGTTACATGTTATACGTTACACGTTATACGTTACACGTTATACGTTATATGTTATACGTTATACGTAATATGTAATACGTTATACGTAATATGTAATACGTTATACCATTTACGTTATTCGTTATACGTTCTTCGTTATGCGTTGTACGTTATACGTTGTGCGTTATACGTTATACGTTATACGTGATACGTTACACGTTATACGTTACACGTTATACGTTACACGTTATACGTTACACGTTATACGTTACACGTTATACGTTACACGTTATACGTTATACGTTATACGTTATACGTTATACGTTATTCGTTATACGTTATACGTTATACGTTATACGTTATACGTTATACGGAATACGTTATACGTTATACGTTATACGTCATACGTTATACGTTATACGTTACACGTTATACGTTATATGTTATACGTTATACGTTATACGTTATACGTTATGCGTTAAACGTCATACGTTATACGTTATAAGTTATACGTTACACGTTATACGTTACATGTTATACGTTACACGTTATACGTTACACGTTATACGTTATATGTTATACGTTATACGTAATATGTAATACGTTATACCATTTACGTTATTCGTTATACGTTCTTCGTTATGCGTTGTACGTTATACGTTGTGCGTTATACGTTATACGTCACACGTTATACGTGACACGTTATACGTTATACGTTACACGTTATACGTTATACGTTATACGTTATACGTTACACGTTATACGTTACACGTTATACGTTATATGTTATACGTTATACGTTACACGTTATACGTTACATGTTATACGTTACACGTTATACGTTACACGTTATACGTTATATGTTATACGTTATACGTAATATGTAATACGTTATACGTAATATGTAATACGTTATACCATTTACGTTATTCGTTATACGTTCTTCGTTATGCGTTGTACGTTATACGTTGTGCGTTATACGTTATACGTTATACGTGATACGTTACACGTTATACGTTACACGTTATACGTTACACGTTATACGTTACACGTTATACGTTACACGTTATACGTTACACGTTATACGTTATACGTTATACGTTATACGTTATACGTTATTCGTTATACGTTATACGTTATACGTTATACGTTATACGTTATACGGAATACGTTATACGTTATACGTTATACGTCATACGTTATACGTTATACGTTACACGTTATACGTTATATGTTATACGTTATACGTTATACGTTATACGTTATGCGTTAAACGTCATACGTTATACGTTATAAGTTATACGTTACACGTTATACGTTACATGTTATACGTTACACGTTATACGTTACACGTTATACGTTATATGTTATACGTTATACGTAATATGTAATACGTTATACCATTTACGTTATTCGTTATACGTTCTTCGTTATGCGTTGTACGTTATACGTTGTGCGTTATACGTTATACGTTACACGTTATACGTTACACGTTACACGTTATACGTCACACGTTATACGTTATACGTTAGACGTTATACGTTATACGTTATACGTTATACGTTATACGTTATACGTTATACGTTATACGTTATACGTTATACGTTATACGTTATACGTTATACGTTATACGTTACACGTTATACGTTATACGTTATACGTTATTAGTTATACGTTATACGTTATACGTTATATGTTACACGTTATACGTTATACGTTATACGTTATACGTTATACGTTATACGTTACACGTTATACGTTATATGTTATACGTTATACGTAATATGTAATACGTTATATGTTATACGTTATACGTAATATGTAATACGTTGCACCATTTACGTTATTCGTTGTACGTTATACGTTGTGCGTTATACGTTATACGTTATACGTGATACGTTACACGTTATACGTTACACGTTATACGTTACACGTTATACGTTACACGTTACACGTTATACGTTATACGTAATACGTTATACGTTATACGTTACACGTTACACGTTATACGTTACATGTTATACGTTACACGTTATACGTTACACGTTATACGTTATATGTAATACGTTATACCATTTACGTTATTCGTTATACGTTCTTCGTTATGCGTTGTACGTTATACGTTGTGCGTTATACGTTATACGTTACACGTTATACGTTACACGTTACACGTTACACGTTATACGTCACACGTTATACGTTATACGTTAGACGTTATACGTTATACGTTATACGTTATACGTTATACGTTATACGTTATACGTTGTGCGTTATACGTTATACGTTATACGTGATACGTTACACGTTATACGTTACACGTTATACGTTACACGTTATACGTTACACGTTATACGTTACACGTTATACGTTACACGTTATACGTTACACGTTATACGTTATACGTTATACGTTATACGTTATACGTTATTCGTTATACGTTATACGTTATACGTTAAACGTTATACGTTATACGTTATAAGTTATACGTTACACGTTATACGTTACACGTTATACGTTACACGTTATACGTTATATGTTATACGTTATACGTAATATGTAATACGTTATACCATTTACGTTATTCGTTATACGTTCTTCGTTATGCGTTGTACGTTATACGTTGTGCGTTATACGTTATACGTTACACGTTATACGTTACACGTTACACGTTATACGTCACACGTTATACGTTATACGTTAGACGTTATACGTTATACGTTATACGTTATACGTTATACGTTATACGTTATACGTTATACGTTACACGTTATACGTTATATGTTATACGTTATACGTAATATGTAATACGTTATACCATTTACGTTATTCGTTATACGTTCTTCGTTATGCGTTGTACGTTATACGTTGTGCGTTATACGTTATACGTTATACGTGATACGTTACACGTTATACGTTACACGTTATACGTTACACGTTATACGTTACACGTTATACGTTACACGTTATACGTTACACGTTATACGTTATACGTTATACGTTATACGTTATACGTTATTCGTTATACGTTATACGTTATACTTTATACGTTATACGGAATACGTTATACGTTATACGTTATACGTCATACGTTATACGTTACACGTTATACGTCACACGTTATACGTTATACGTTACACGTTATACGTTATATGTTATACGTTATACGTTATACGTTATACGTTAAACGTTATACGTTATACGTTATAAGTTATACGTTATAAGTTATACGTTATACGTTACACGTTATACGTTATACGTTATACGTTATACGTTATACGTTATACGTTATACGTTATACGTTATACGTTATACGTAATACGTTATACGTTATACGTTATACGTTATACGTTATACGTTATACGTTATACGTTATACGTTATACGTTATACGTTATACGTTACACGTTATACGTTACACGTTACACGTTATACGTCACACGTTATACGTTATACGTTAGACGTTATACGTTATACGTTATACGTTATACGTTATACGTTATACCTTATGCGTTATACGTTATACGTTATACGTTATACGTTATACGTTATACGTTATACGTTATACGTTATACGTTATACGTTATACGTTATACGTTATATAATACTTTATACGTTATACGTTACACGTAACCCGTTATACGTTATACGTCACACGTAATACGTTATACGTTACATGTTATACGTTATACGTTATACGTTATACGTTATACGTTATACGTTATACGTTATACGTTATACGTTATACGTTATACGTTATACGTTATGCGTTATACGTTATACGTAATACGTTACACGTTATACGTCACAGCTTACACGATACACGTTATACGTCATACGTTATACGTCACACGTTATACGTCACACGTTGTACGTTATACGTTACACGTTATACGTTATACGTTATACGTTATACGTTATACGTTATACGTCACACGTTATACGTTACACGTTATACGTTACACGTTATACGTTACACGTTATACGTTATACGTTATACGTTATACGTTATACGTTATTCGTTATACGTTATACGTTATACTTTATACGTTATACGTCATACGTTATACGTTATACGTTACACGTTATACGTTATATGTTATACGTTATACGTTATACGTTATACGTTATACGTTAAACGTTATACGTTATACGTTATAAGTTATACGTTACACGTTATACGTTACATGTTATACGTTACACGTTATACGTTACACGTTATACGTTATATGTTATACGTTATACGTAATATGTAATACGTTATACCATTTACGTTATTCGTTATACGTTCTTCGTTATGCGTTGTACGTTATACGTTGTGCGTTATACGTTTACGTTACACGTTATACGTTACACGTTACACGTTATACGTCACACGTTATACGTTATACGTTAGACGTTATACGTTATACGTTATACGTTATACGTTATACGTTATACGTTATACGTTATACGTTATACGTTATACGTTATACGTTATACGTTATACGTTACACGTTATACGTTATACGTTATACGTTATACGTAATATGTAATACGTTATACCATTTACGTTATTCGTTATACGTTCTTCGTTATGCGTTGTACGTTATACGTTGTGCGTTATACGTTATACGTTATACGTGATACGTTACACGTTATACGTTACACGTTATACGTTACACGTTATACGTTACACGTTATACGTTACACGTTATACGTTACACGTTATACGTTATACGTTATACGTTATACGTTATACGTTATTCGTTATACGTTATACGTTATACGTTATACGTTACACGTTACACGTTATACGTCACACGTTATACGTTATACGTTAGACGTTATACGTTATACGTTATACGTTATACGTTATACGTTATACGTTATACGTTATACGTTATACGTTATACGTTATACGTTATACGTTATACGTTATACGTTATACGTTATACGTTATACGTTATACGTTATACGTTATACGTTATACGTTATACGTTATACGTTATACGTTATATAATACTTTATACGTTATACGTTACACGTAACACGTTATACGTTATACGTCACACGTAATACGTTATACGTTACACGTTATACGTTATACGTTATACGTTATACGTTATACGTTATACGTTATACGTCACACGTTATACGTTATACGTTATACGTTATACGTTATACGTTATACGTTATACGTTATACGTTATACGTTATACGTTATTCGTTATACGTTATACGTTATAGGTTATACGTTATACGTAATACGTTATACGTTATACGTTATACGTTATACGTCATACGTTGTACGTTACACGTTATACGTAACACGTTATACGTTATACGTCACACGTAATACGTTATACGTTACACGTTATACGTTATACGTTATACGTTATACGTTATACGTTATACGTTATACGTTATACGTTATACGTTATACGTTATACGTTATACGTTATACGTTATACGTTATACGTTATACGTAATACGTTACACGTTATACGTCACAGCTTACACGATACACGTCATACGTCATACGTTATACGTTACACGTTATACGTCACACGTTATACGTTATACGTTATACGTTATACGTTATACGTTATACGTTATACGTTATACGTTATACGTTACACGTTATACGTTATACGTCACACGTTATACGTCACACGTTATACGTTATTCGTTATACGTTCTTCGTTACACGTTGTACGTTATACGTTATGCGTTATACGTTAAACGTTATACGTTATACGTTATAAGTTATACGTTATACGTTATACGTTATACGTTATACGTTATACGTTATACGCTATACGTTATACGTTACACGTTATACGTTATACGTCACACGTTATACGTTATACGTCATACGTTGTACGTAATACGTTATACGTTATACGTTATACGTAATACGTTATACGTTATACGTTACACGTTATACGTTATACGTCACACGTTATACGTCACACGTTATGCTTTATACGTTATACGTCACACGTTATACGTCACACGTTATACGTTATTCGTTATACGTTCTTCGTTACACGTTGTACGTTATACGTTATACGTTATACGTCACACGTTATACGTTATACGTCATACGTTGTACGTAATACGTTATACGTTATACGTTATACGTAATACGTTATACGTTATACGTTACACGTTATACGTTATACGTCACACGTTATACGTCACACGTTATGCGTTATACGTTATACGTTATATGTTATACGTTATACGTAATATGTAATACGTTATACGTTTTACGTTATTCGTTATACGTAATTCGTTACACGTTGTACGTTATACGTTATTCGTTATACGTTACACGTTATACGTTATTCGTTATACGTTATACGTTATACGTTATACGTTATACGTTATACGTTATACGTTATACGTTATACGTTACACGTTATACGTTATACGTCACACGTTATACGTTATACGTTACACGTTATACGTTATACGTTATACGTTATACGTTATACGTTATACGTTATACGTTACACGTTATACGTTATACGTTATATGTTATACGTTATACGTAATATGTAATACGTTATTCGTTTTACGTTATTCGTTATACGTTCTTCGTTACACGTTGTACGTTATACGTTATGCGTTATACGTTAAACGTTATACGTTATACGTTATAAGTTATACGTTATACGTTATACGTTATACGTTATACGTTATACGTTATACGTTATACGTTACACGTTATACGTTATACGTCACACGTTATACGTTATACGTCATACGTTGTACGTAATACGTTATACGTTATACGTTATACGTAATACGTTATACGTTATACGTCACACGTAATACGTTATACGTTACACGTTATACGTTATACGTTATACGTTATACGTTATACGTTATACGTTATACGTTATACGTTATACGTTATACGTTATACGTTATACGTTATGCGTTATACGTTATACGTAATACGTTACACGTTATACGTCACAGCTTACACGATACACGTTATACGTCATACGTTATACGTCACACGTTATACGTCACACGTTGTTCGTTATACGTTACACGTTATACGTTATACGTTATACGTTATACGTTATACGTTATACGTTATACGTCACACGTTATACGTTACACGTTATACGTTACACGTTATACGTTACACGTTATACGTTATACGTTATACGTTATACGTTATACGTTATACGTTATACGTTGTGCGTTATACGTTATACGTTATACGTGATACGTTACACGTTATACGTTACACGTTATACGTTACACGTTATACGTTATACGTTATACGTTATACGTTATACGTTATACGTTATACGTTATACGTTATACGTTACACGTTATACGTTACACGTTATACGTTACACGTTATAAGTTATACGTTATACGTTATACGTTATACGTTATACGTTATACGTTATACGTAATACGTTATACGTTACACGTTATACGTTATACGTCACACGTTATACGTTATACGTTACACGTTATACGTTATACGTTATACGTTATACGTTATACGTTATACGTTATACGTTACACGTTATACGTTATACGTTATATGTTATACGTTATACGTAATATGTAATACGTTATTCGTTTTACGTTATTCGTTATAGGTTCTTCGTTACACGTTGTACGTTATACGTTATGCGTTATACGTTAAACGTTATACGTTATACGTTATAAGTTATACGTTATACGTTATACGTTATACGTTATACGTTATACGTTATACGTTATACGTTATACGTTACACGTTATACGTTATACGTCACACGTTATACGTTATACGTCATACGTTGTACGTAATACGTTATACGTTATACGTTATACGTAATACGTTATACGTTATACGTTACACGTTATACGTTATACGTCACACGTTATACGTCACACGTTATACGTTATACGTTACACGTTATACGTTATACGTTATACGTTATACGTTATACGTTATACGTTATACGTTATACGTTATACGTTATACGTTATACGTTATACGTTATACGTTACACGTTATACGTTATACGTTACACGTTATACGTTATACGTTACACGTTATACGTTATACGTCATAGCTTACACTTTACACGTTATACGTCATACGTTATACGTTACACGTTATACGTCACACGTTATATGTTATACGTTACACGTTACACGTTATACGTCACACGTTATACGTTATACGTTAGACGTTATACGTTATACGTTATAGGTTATACGTTATACGTTATACGTTATACGTTATACGTTATACGTTATACGTTATACGTTATACGTTATACGTTATACGTTATACGTTACACGTTATACGTTACACGTTATACGTTACACGTTATACGTTACACGTTATACGTTACACGTTATACGTTATACGTTATACGTTATACGTTATACGTTATTCGTTATACGTTATACGTTATACGTTAAACGTTATACGTTATACGTTATAAGTTATACGTTACACGTTATACGTTACATGTTATACGTTACACGTTATACGTTACACGTTATACGTTATATGTTATACGTTATACGTAATATGTAATACGTTATACCATTTACGTTATTCGTTATACGTTCTTCGTTATGCGTTGTACGTTATACGTTGTGCGTTATACGTTATACGTTACACGTTATACGTTACACCTTACACGTTATACGTCACACGTTATACGTTATACGTTAGACGTTATACGTTATACGTTATAGGTTATACGTTATACGTTATACGTTATACGTTATACGTTATACGTTATACGTTATACGTTATACGTTATACGTTATACGTTATACGTTACACGTTATACGTTATACGTTATACGTTATTAGTTATACGTTATACGTTATACGTTATATGTTACACGTTATACGTTATACGTTATACGTTATACGTTATACGTTATACGTTACACGTTATACGTTATATGTTATACGTTATACGTAATATGTAATACGTTATACCATTTACGTTATTCGTTATACGTTCTTCGTTATGCGTTGTACGTTATACGTTGTGCGTTATACGTTATACGTTATACGTGATACGTTACACGTTATACGTTACACGTTATACGTTACACGTTATACGTTACACGTTATACGTTACACGTTATACGTTACACGTTATACGTTATACGTTATACGTTATACATTATAGGTTATTCGTTATACGTTATACGTTATACTTTATACGTTATACGGAATACGTTATACGTTATACGTTATACGTCATACGTTATACGTTACACGTTATACGTCACACGTTATACGTTATACGTTACACGTTATACGTTATATGTTATACGTTATACGTTATACGTTATACGTTAAACGTTATACGTTATACGTTATAAGTTATACGTTATAAGTTATACGTTATACGTTACACGTTATACGTTATACGTTATACGTTATACGTTATACGTTATACGTTATACGTTATACGTTATACGTTATACGTTATACGTAATACGTTATACGTTATACGTTATACGTTATACGTTATACGTTATACGTTATACGTTATACGTTATACGTTATACGTTATACGTTACACGTTATACGTTACACGTTACACGTTATACGTCACACGTTATACGTTATACGTTAGACGTTATACGTTATACGTTATACGTTATACGTTATACGTTATACCTTATGCGTTATACGTTATACGTTATACGTTATACGTTATACGTTATACGTTATACGTTATACGTTATACGTTATACGTTATACGTTATACGTTATACGTTATACGTTATACGTTATACGTTATATAATACTTTATACGTTATACGTTACACGTAACCCGTTATACGTTATACGTCACACGTAATACGTTATACGTTACACGTTATACGTTATACGTTATACGTTATACGTTATACGTTATACGTTATACGTTATACGTTATACGTTATACGTTATGCGTTATACGTTATACGTAATACGTTACACGTTATACGTCACAGCTTACACGATACACGTTATACGTCATACGTTAAACGTTATACGTTATACGTTATAAGTTATACGTTATAAGTTATACGTTATACGTTACACGTTATACGTTATACGTTATACGTTATACGTTATACGTTATACGTTATACGTTATACGTTATACGTTATACGTTATACGTAATACGTTATACGTTATACGTTATACGTTATACGTTGTGCGTTATACGTTATACGTTATACGTGATACGTTACACGTTATGCGTTACACGTTATACGTTACACGTTATACGTTTTACGTTATTCGTTATACGTAATTCGTTACACGTTGTACGTTATACGTTATTCGTTATACGTTACACGTTATACGTTATTCGTTATACGTTATACGTTATACGTTATACGTTATACGTTATACGTTATACGTTATACGTTATACGTTACACGTTATACGTTATACGTCACACGTTATACGTTATACGTTACACGTTATACGTTATACGTTATACGTTATACGTTATACGTTATACGTTATACGTTACACGTTATACGTTATACGTTATATGTTATACGTTATACGTAATATGTAATACGTTATTCGTTTTACGTTATTCGTTATACGTTCTTCGTTACACGTTGTACGTTATACGTTATGCGTTATACGTTAAACGTTATACGTTATACGTTATAAGTTATACGTTATACGTTATACGTTATACGTTATACGTTATACGTTATACGTTATACGTTACACGTTATACGTTATACGTCACACGTTATACGTTATACGTCATACGTTGTACGTAATACGTTATACGTTATACGTTATACGTAATACGTTATACGTTATACGTTACACGTTATACGTTATACGTCACACGTTATACGTCACACGTTATACGTTATACGTTACACGTTATACGTTATACGTTATACGTTATACGTTATACGTTATACGTTATACGTTATACGTTATACGTTATACGTTATACGTTATACGTTATACGTTATACGTTATACGTTATACGTTATACGTTATACGTTATACGTTATATAATACTTTATACGTTATACGTTACACGTAACCCGTTATACGTTATACGTCACACGTAATACGTTATACGTTACACGTTATACGTTATACGTTATACGTTATACGTTATACGTTATACGTTATACGTTATACGTTATACGTTATACGTTATGCGTTATACGTTATACGTAATACGTTACACGTTATACGTCACAGCTTACACGATACACGTTATACGTCATACGTTAAACGTTATACGTTATACGTTATAAGTTATACGTTATAAGTTATACGTTATACGTTACACGTTATACGTTATACGTTATACGTTATACGTTATACGTTATACGTTATACGTTATACGTTATACGTTATACGTTATACGTAATACGTTATACGTTATACGTTATACGTTATACGTTGTGCGTTATACGTTATACGTTATACGTGATACGTTACACGTTATGCGTTACACGTTATACGTTACACGTTATACGTTTTACGTTATTCGTTATACGTAATTCGTTACACGTTGTACGTTATACGTTATTCGTTATACGTTACACGTTATACGTTATTCGTTATACGTTATACGTTATACGTTATACGTTATACGTTATACGTTATACGTTATACGTTATACGTTACACGTTATACGTTATACGTCACACGTTATACGTTATACGTTACACGTTATACGTTATACGTTATACGTTATACGTTATACGTTATACGTTATACGTTACACGTTATACGTTATACGTTATATGTTATACGTTATACGTAATATGTAATACGTTATTCGTTTTACGTTATTCGTTATACGTTCTTCGTTACACGTTGTACGTTATACGTTATGCGTTATACGTTAAACGTTATACGTTATACGTTATAAGTTATACGTTATACGTTATACGTTATACGTTATACGTTATACGTTATACGTTATACGTTACACGTTATACGTTATACGTCACACGTTATACGTTATACGTCATACGTTGTACGTAATACGTTATACGTTATACGTTATACGTAATACGTTATACGTTATACGTTACACGTTATACGTTATACGTCACACGTTATACGTCACACGTTATACGTTATACGTTACACGTTATACGTTATACGTTATACGTTATACGTTATACGTTATACGTTATACGTTATACGTTATACGTTATACGTTATACGTTATACGTTATACGTTATACGTTATACGTTTACGTTATACGTTATACGTTATACGTTATACGTTATACGTTACACGTTACACGTTATACGTCACACGTTATACGTTATACGTTAGACGTTATACGTTATACGTTATAGGTTATACGTTATACGTTATACGTTATACGTTATACGTTATACGTTATACGTTATACGTTATACGTTATACGTTATACGTTATACGTTACACGTTATACGTTACACGTTATACGTTACACGTTATACGTTACACGTTATACGTTACACGTTATACGTTATACGTTATACGTTATACGTTATACGTTATACGTTATTCGTTATACGTTATACGTTATACGTTAAACGTTATACGTTATACGTTATAAGTTATACGTTACACGTTATACGTTACATGTTATACGTTACACGTTATACGTTACACGTTATACGTTATATGTTATACGTTATACGTAATATGTAATACGTTATACGATTTACGTTATTCGTTATACGTTCTTCGTTATGCGTTGTACGTTATACGTTGTGCGTTATACGTTATACGTTACACGTTATACGTTACACCTTACACGTTATACGTCACACGTTATACGTTATACGTTAGACGTTATACGTTATACGTTATAGGTTATACGTTATACGTTATACGTTATACGTTATACGTTATACGTTATACGTTATACGTTATACGTTATACGTTATACGTTATACGTTACACGTTATACGTTATACGTTATACGTTATTAGTTATACGTTATACGTTATACGTTATATGTTACACGTTATACGTCATACGTTATACGTTATACGTTATACGTTATACGTTACACGTTATACGTTATATGTTATACGTTATACGTAATATGTAATACGTTATACCATTTACGTTATTCGTTATACGTTCTTCGTTATGCGTTGTACGTTATACGTTGTGCGTTATACGTTATACGTTATAAGTGATACGTTACACGTTATACGTTACACGTTATACGTTACACGTTATACGTTACACGTTATACGTTACACGTTATACGTTACACGTTATACGTTACACGTTATACGTTATACGTTATACGTTATACATTATACGTTATTCGTTATACGTTATACGTTATACTTTATACGTTATACGGAATACGTTATACGTTATACGTTATACGTCATACGTTATACGTTACACGTTATACGTCACACGTTATACGTTATACGTTACACGTTATACGTTACACGTTATACGTTACACGTTATACGTTACACGTTATACGTTACACGTTATACGTTACACGTTATACGTTATACGTTATACGTTATACGTTATACGTTATAAGTTATACGTTATACGTTATACGTTATACGTTACACGTTATACGTTATACGTTATACGTTATACGTTATACGTTATACGTTATACGTTATACGTTATACGTTATACGTTATACGTAATACGTTATACGTTATACGTTATACGTTATTCGTTATACGTTATACGTTATACGTTATACGTTATACGGAATACGTTATACGTTATACGTTATACGTTATTAGTTATACGTTATACGTTATACGTTATACGTTACACGTTATACGTTATACGTCACACGTTATACGTTATACGTTAGACGTTATACGTTATACGTTATACGTTATACGTTATACGTTATACGTTATACGTTATACGTTATACGTAATACGTTATACGTTATACGTTATACGTTATACGTTATACGTTATACGTTATACGTTATACGTTATACGTTATACGTTATACGTTATACGTTACACGTTATACGTTACACGTTACACGTTATACGTCACACGTTATACGTTATACGTTAGACGTTATACGTTATACGTTATACGTTATACGTTATACGTTATACGTTATACGTTATACGTTATACGTTATACGTTATACGTTATACGTTATACGTTATACGTTATACGTTATACGTTATACGTTATACGTTATACGTTACACGTTATACGTTATACGTTATACGTTATACGTTATACGTTATACGTTACACGTTATACGTTATATGTTATACGTTATACGTAATATGTAATACGTTATACCATTTACGTTATTCGTTATACGTTCTTCGTTATGCGTTGTACGTTATACGTTGTGCGTTATACGTTATACGTTATACGTTATACGTTATACGTTATACGTTATACGTTATACGTTATACGTTATACGTTATACGTTATACGTTATACGTTATATAATACTTTATACGTTATACGTTACACGTAACACGTTATACCTTATACGTCACACGTAATACGTTATACGTTACACGTTATACGTTATACGTTATACGTTATACGTTATACGTTATACGTTATACGTTATACGTTATACGTTATACGTTATACGTTATACGTTATGCGTTATGCGTTATACGTTATACGTAATACGTTACACGTTATACGTCACAGCTTACACGATACACGTTATACGCCATACGTTATACGTCACACGTTATACGTTATACGTTATACGTTATACGTTATACGTTATACGTTATACGTTATACGTTAAACGTTATACGTAATACGTTACACGTTATACGTCACAGCTTACACGATACACGTCATACGTCATACGTTATACGTTACACGTTATACGTCACACGTTATACGTTATACGTTATACGTTATACGTTATACGTTATACGTTATACGTTACACGTTATACGTTACACGTTACACGTTATACGTCACACGTTATACGTTATACGTTAGACGTTATACGTTACACGTTATACGTCACACGTTATACGTTATACGTTAGACGTTATACGTTATACGTTATACGTTATACGTTATACGTTATACGTTATATGTTATACGTTATACGTTATACGTTATACGTTATACGTTATTCGTTATACGTTATAAGTTATATGTTATACGTTATACGTTATACGTTATACGTTATACGTTATACGTTATTCGTTATACGTTATACGTTATAGGTTATACGTTATACGTAATACGTTATACGTTATACGTTATACGTTGTGCGTTATACGTTATACGTTATACGTGATACGTTACACGTTATACGTTACACGTTAGGCGTTACACGTTATACGTTACACGTTATACGTTACACGTTATACGTTACACGTTATACGTTATACGTTATACGTTATACGTTATACGCTATTCGTTATACGTTATGCGTTATACGTTATACGTTATACGGAATACGTTATACGTTATACGTTATACGTCATAAGTTATACGTTATACGTTATACGTTATACGTTACACGTTATACGTTGTACGTTATACGTTATACGTTATACGTTATACGTTATACGTTATACGTTATACGTTATATGTTATACGTTATACGTTATACGTTATACGTTATACGTTATTCGTTATACGTTATACGTTATAGGTTACAGGTTATACGTTATACGTAATACGTTATACGTTATACGTTATACGTCATACGTTGTACGTTACACGTTATACGTAACACGTTATACGTTATACGTTATACGTTATACGTTATACGTTATACGCTATGCGTTATACGTTATACGTTATACGTTATACGTTATACGTAATACGTTATACGTCATACGTTATACGTTACACGTTATACGTCACTCGTTATACGTTATACGTTACACGTTATACGTTATATGTTATACGTTATACGTTATACGTTATACGTTATAGGTTATACGTTATACGTAATACGTTATACGTTATACGTCATACGTTGTACGTTACACGTTATACGTAACACGTTATACGTTATATGTCACACGTAATACGTTATACGTTACACGTTATACGTTATACGTTATACGTTATACGTTATACGTTATACGTAATACGTTACACGTTATACGTCACAGCTTACACGATACACGTCATACGTCATACGTTATACGTTACACGTTATACGTCACACGTTATACGTTATACGTTATACGTTATACGTCATACGTTATACGTTACACGTTATACGTCACACGTTATACTTTATACGTTACACGTTATACGTTATATGTTATACGTTATACGTTATACGTTATACGTTAAACGTTATACGTTATACGTCATAAGTTATACGTTATACGTTATACGTTATACGTTATACGTTATACGTTATACGTTACACGTTATACGTTATACGTCACACGTAATACGTTATACGTTACACGTTATACGTTATACGTTATACGTTATACGTTATACGTTATACGTTATACGTTATACGTTATACGTTATACGTTATACGTTACACGTTATACGTCACACGTTATACGTTATACGTTATACGTTATACGTCATACGTTATACGTTACACGTTATACGTCCCACGTTATACGTTATACGTTACACGTTGTACGTTATACGTTATTCGTTATACGTTACACGTTATACGTTATTCGTTATACGTTATACGTTATACGTTATACGTTATACGTTATACGTTATACGTTATACGTTATACGTTATACGTTATACGTTACACGTTATACGTTATACGTCACACCTTATACGTTATACGTTACACGTTATACGTTATACGTTATACGTTATACGTTATACGTTATACGTTATACGTTACACGTTATACGTTATACGATATATGTTATACGTTATACGTAATATGTAACACGTTATTCGTTTTACGTTATTCGTTATACGTTCTTCGTTACACGTTGTACGTTATACGTTATGCGTTATACGTTAAACGTTATACGTTATACGTTATAAGTTATACGTTATACGTTATACGTTATACGTTATACGTTATACGTTATACGTTATACGTTACACGTTATACGTTATACGTCACACGTTATACGTTATACGTCATACGTTGTACGTAATACGTTATACGTTATACGTTATGCGTAATACGTTATACGTTATACGTTATACGTTATACGTTATACGTTATACGTTATACGTTATACGTTATACGTTATACGTTACACGTTATACGTTATACGTTATACGTTATACGTTATACGTTATACGTTATACGTTACACGTTATACGTTATACGTCACACGTTATACGTTATACGTCATACGTTGTACGTAATACGTTATACGTTATACGTTATACGTAATACGTTATACGTTATACGTTACACGTTATACGTTATACGTCACACGTTATACGTCACACGTTATACGTTATACGTTACACGTTATACGTTATACGTTATACGTTATACGTTACACGTTATACGTTATACGTTATACGTTATACGTTATACGTTATACGTTATACGTTATACGTTATGCGTTATACGTTATACGTTACACGTTATACGTTATACGTTACACGTTATACGTTATACGTTATACGTTATACGTTATACGTTATACGTCATAGCTTACACGATACACGTTATACGTCATACGTTATACGTTACACGTTATACGTCACACGTAATACGTTATACGTTACACGTTATACGTTATACGTTATACCTTATACGTTATACGTTATACGTTATACGTTATACGTTATACGTTAAACGTTATACGTTATACGTTACACGTTATACGTTATACGTTACAAGTTATACGTTATACGTTATACGTTACACGTTATACGTTATACCTTATACGTTATACGTTATACGTTATACGTTATACGTTAAACGTTATACGTTATACGTCACACGTTATACGTTATACGTTACACGTTATACGTTATACGTTATACGTTATACGTTACACGTTGTACGTTATACGTTATTCGTTATACGTTATACGTTATACGTTATACGTTATACGTTATACGTTATACGTTATACGTTACATGTTATACGTTACACGTTATACGTTACACGTTATACGTTATATGTTATACGTTATACGTAATATGTAATACGTTATACCATTTACGTTATTCGTTATACGTTCTTCGTTATGCGTTGTACGTTATACGTTGTGCGTTATACGTTATACGTTATACGTGATACGTTACACGTTATACGTTACACGTTATACGTTACACGTTATACGTTACACGTTACACGTTATACGTCACACGTTATACGTTATACGTTAGACGTTATACGTTATACGTTATACGTTATACGTTATACGTTATACGTTATACGTTATACGTTATACGTTATACGTTATACGTTATACGTTATACGTTATACGTTATACGTTATACGTTATACGTTATACGTTATACGTTATATAATACTTTATACGTTATACGTTACACGTAACACGTTATACGTTATACGTCACACGTAATACGTTATACGTTACACGTTATACGTTATACGTTATACGTTATACGTTATACGTTATACGTTATACGTTATACGTTATACGTTATACGTTATACGTTATGCGTTATACGTTATACGTAATACGTTACACGTTATACGTTATACGTTATACGTTATACGTTATACGTTATACGTTATACGTTATATAATACTTTATACGTTATACGTTACACGTAACACGTTATACGTTATACGTCACACGTAATACGTTATACGTTACACGTTATACGTTATACGTTATACGTTATACGTTATACGTTATACGTTATACGTTATACGTTATACGTTATACGTTATACGTTATGCGTTATACGTTATACGTAATACGTTACACGTTATACGTCACAGCTTACACGATACACGTTATACGTCATACGTTATACGTCACACGTAATACGTCACACGTTTTACGTTATACGTTACACGTTATACGTTATACGTTATACGTTATACGTTATACGTTATACGTTATACGTTATACGTTATACGTTATACGTCACACGTTATTCGTTATACGTTATACGTTATAGGTTATACGTTATACGTAATACGTTATACGTTATACGTTATACGTTATACGTCATACGTTGTACGTTACACGTTATACGTAACACGTTATACGTTATACGTTATACGTTATACGTTATACGTTATACGTTATACGTTATACGTTATACGTTATACGTTATACGTTATACGTAATACGTTACACGTTATACGTCACAGCTTACACGATACACGTCATACGTCACACGTTATACGTTACACGTTATACGTCACACGTTATACGTTATACGTTATACGTTATACGTTATACGTTATACGTTACACGTTATACGTTACACGTTACACGTTATACGTCACACGTTATACGTTATACGTTAGACGTTATACGTTACACGTTATACGTCACACGTTATACGTTATACGTTAGACGTTATACGTTATACGTTATACGTTATACGTTATACGTTATACGTTATATGTTATACGTTATACGTTATACGTTATACGTTATACGTTATTCGGTATACGTTATACGTTATATGTTATACGTTATACGTTATACGTTATACGTTATACGTTATTCGTTATACGTTATACGTTATAGGTTATACGTTATACGTAATACGTTATACGTTATACGTTATACGTTGTGCGTTATACGTTATACGTTATACGTGATACGTTACACGTTATACGTTACACGTTAGGCGTTACACGTTATACGTTACACGTTATACGTTACACGTTATACGTTACACGTTATACGTTATACGTTATACGTTATACGTTATACGCTATTCGTTATACGTTATACGTTATACGTTATACGTTATACGGAATACGTTATACGTTATACGTTATACGTCATAAGTTATACGTTATACGTTATACGTTATACGTTACACGTTATACGTTGTACGTTATACGTTATACGTTATACGTTATACGTTATACGTTATACGTTATACGTTATATGTTATACGTTATACGTTATACGTTATACGTTATACGTTATTCGTTATACGTTATACGTTATAGGTTATACGTTATACGTAATACGTTATACGTTACACGTTATACGTCATACCTTGTACGTTACACGTTATACGTAACACGTTATACGTTATACGTTATACGTTATACGTTATACGTTATACGCTATACGTTATACGTTATACGTTATACGTTATACGTTATACGTAATACGTTATACGTCATACGTTATACGTTACACGTTATACGTCACTCGTTATACGTTATACGTTACACGTTATACGTTATATGTTATACGTTATACGTTATACGTTATACGTTATAGGTTATACGTTATACGTAATACGTTATACGTTATACGTTATACGTCATACGTTGTACGTTACACGTTATACGTAACACGTTATACGTTATACGTCACACGTAATACGTTATACGTTACACGTTATACGTTATACGTTATACGTTATACGTTATACGTTATACGTAATACGTTACACGTTATACGTCACAGCTTACACGATACACGTCATACGTCATACGTTATACGTTACACGTTATACGTCACACGTTATACGTTATACGTTATACGTTATACGTCATACGTTATACGTTACACGTTATACGTCACACGTTATACTTTATACGTTACACGTTATACGTTATATGTTATACGTTATACGTTATACGTTATACGTTAAACGTTATACGTTATACGTCATAAGTTATACGTTATACGTTATACGTTATACGTTATACGTTATACGTTATACGTTACACGTTATACGTTATACGTCACACGTAATACGTTATACGTTACACGTTATACGTTATACGTTATACGTTATACGTTATACGTTATACGTTATATGTTATACGTTATACGTTATACGTTATACGTTACACGTTATACGTCACACGTTATACGTTATACGTTATACGTTATACGTCATACGTTATACGTTACACGTTATACGTCACACGTTATACGTTATACGTTACACGTTGTACGTTATACGTTATTCGTTATACGTTACACGTTATACGTTATTCGTTATACGTTATACGTTATACGTTATACGTTATACGTTATACGTTATACGTTATACGTTACACGTTATACGTTATACGTTATACGTTATACGTTATACGTCATAGCTTACACGATACACGTTATACGTCATACGTTATACGTTACACGTTATACGTCACACGATATACGTTATACGTTACACGTTATACGTTATACGTTATACGTTACACGTTATACGTTACACGTTATACGTTACACGTTATAAGTTATACGTTATACGTTATACGTTATACGTTATACGTTATACGTTATACGTTATACGTTACACGTTATACGTTATACGTCACACGTTATACGTTATACGTCATACGTTGTACGTAATACGTTATACGTTATACGTTATACGTAATACGTTATACGTTATACGTTACACGTTATACGTTATACGTCACACGTTATACGTCACACGTTATACGTTATACGTTACACGTTATACGTTATACGTTATACGTTATACGTTACACGTTATACGTTATACGTTATACGTTATACGTTATACGTTATACGTTATACGTTATACGTTATACGTTATGCGTTATACGTTATACGTTACACGTTATACGTTATACGTTACACGTTATACGTTATACGTTATACGTTATACGTTATACGTCATAGCTTACACGATACACGTTATACGTCATACGTTATACGTTACACGTTATACGTCACACGATATACGTTATACGTTACACGTTATACGTTATACGTTATACCTTATACGTTATACGTTATACGTTATACGTTATACGTTATACGTTATACGTTAAACGTTATACGTTATACGTTACACGTTATACGTTATACGTTACACGTTATACGTTATACGTTATACGTTATACGTAATACGTTATACGTTATACGTTATACGGTATACGTCATACGTCGTACGTTACACGTTATACGTAACACGTTATACGTTATACGTCACACGTAATACGTTATACGTTACACGTTATACGTTATACGTTATACGTTATACGTTATACGTTATACGTTATACGTAACACGTTATACGTTATACGTCACACGTAATACGTTATACGTTACACGTTATACGTTATACGTTATACGTTATACGTTATACGTTATACGTTATACGATATACGTTATACGTTATACGTTATACGTTATACGTTATACGTTATACGTTATGCGTTATACGTTATACGTAATACGTTACACGTTATACGTCACAGCTTACACGATACACGTTATACGTCATACGTTATACGTCACACGTTATACGTCACACGTTGTACGTTATACGTTACACGTTATACGTTATACGTTACACGTTATACGTTACACGTTATAAGTTATACGTTATACGTTATACGTTATACGTTATACGTTATACGTTATACGTTATACGTTACACGTTATACGTTATACGTCACACGTTATACGTTATACGTCATACGTTGTACGTAATACGTTATACGTTATACGTTATACGTTATACGTTATACGTTATACGTTATACGTTACACGTTATACGTTACACGTTATACGTTACACGTTATAAGTTATACGTTATACGTTATACGTTATACGTTATACGTTATACGTTATACGTTATACGTTACACGTTATACGTTATACGTCACACGTTATACGTTGTACGTCATACGTTGTACGTAATACGTTATACGTTATACGTTATACGTAATACGTTATACGTTATACGTTACACGTTATACGTTATACGTCACACGTTATACGTCACACGTTATACGTTATACGTTACACGTTATACGTTATACGTTATACGTTATACGTTATACGTCACACGTTATACGTTATACGTTATACGTTATACGTTATACGTTATACGTTATACGTTATACGTTATTCGTTATACGTTATACGTTATAGGTTATACGTTATACGTAATACGTTATACGTTATACGTTATACGTTATACGTTATACGTTACACGTTATACGTTATACGATATATGTTATACGTTATACGTAATATGTAATACGTTATTCGTTTTCCTTTTTTCGTTATACGTTCTTCGTTACACGTTGTACGTTATACGTTATGCGTTATACGTTAAACGTTATACGTTATACGTTATGAGTTATACGTTATACGTTATACGTTATACGTTATACGTTATACGTTATACGTTATACGTTATACGTTACACGTTATACGTTATACGTCACACGTTATACGTTATACGACATACGTTATAAGTTATACGTTATACGTTATACGTTATACGTTATACGTTATACGTTATACGTTATACGTTACACGTTATACGTTATACGTTATACGTTATACGTTATACGTTATACGTTATACGTAACACGTTATACGATATACGTCACACGTAATACGTTATACGTTACACGTTATACGTTATACGTTATACGTTATACGTTATACGTTATACGTTATACGTTATACGTTATACGTTATACGTTATACGTTATACGTTATACGTTATACGTTATGCGTTATACGTTATACGTAATACGTTACACGTTATACGTCACAGCTTACACGATACACGTTATACGTCATACGTTATACGTCACACGTTATACGTCACACGTTGTACGTTATACGTTACACGTTATACGTTATACGTTATACGTTATACGTTATACGTTATACGTTATACGTCACACGTTATACGTTATACGTTATACGTTATACGTTATACGTTATACGTTATACGTTATACGTTATACGTTATTCGTTATACGTTATACGTTATAGGTTATACGTTATACGTAATACGTTATACGTTATACGTTATACGTTATACGTTATACGTTACACGTTATACGTTATACGATATATGTTATACGTTATACGTAATATGTAATACGTTATTCGTTTTACGTTATTCGTTATACGTTCTTCGTTACACGTTGTACGTTATACGTTATGCGTTATACGTTAAACGTTATACGTTATACGTTATAAGTTATACGTTATACGTTATACGTTATACGTTATACGTTATACGTTATACGTTATACGTTATACGTTACACGTTATACGTTATACGTCACACGTTATACGTTATACGTCATACGTTATAAGTTATACGTTATACGTTATACGTTATACGTTATACGTTATACGTTATACGTTATACGTTACACGTTATACGTTATACGTCACACGTTATACGTTATACGTCATACGTTGTACGTAATACGTTATACGTTATACGTTATACGTAATACGTTATACGTTATACGTTATACGTTATACGTTATACGTTATACGTTATACGTTATACGTTATACGTTATACGTTACACGTTATACGTTACACGTTATACGTTACACGTTATAAGTTATACGTTATACGTTATACGTTATACGTTATACGTTATACGTTATACGTTATACGTTACACGTTATACGTAATACGTCACACGTTATACGTTATACGTCATACGTTGTACGTAATACGTTATACGTTATACGTTATACGTAATACGTTATACGTTATACGTTACACGTTATACGTTATACGTCACACGTTATACGTCACACGTTATACGTTATACGTTACACGTTATACGTTATACGTTATACGTTATACGTTATACGTTACACGTTATACGTTATACGTTATACGTTATACGTTATACGTTATACGTTATACGTTATACGTTATACGTTATGCGTTATACGTTATACGTTACACGTTATACGTTATACGTTACACGTTATACGTTATACGTTATACGTTATACGTTATACGTCATAGCTTACACGATACACGTTATACGTCATACGTTATACGTTACACGTTATACGTCACACGATATACGTTATACGTTACACGTTATACGTTATACGTTATACCTTATACGTTATACGTTATACGTTATACGTCATAGCTTACACGATACACGTTATGCGTCATACGTTATACGTTACACGTTATACGTCACACGTTATACGTTATACGTTACACGTTATACGTTACACGTTATACGTTATACCTTATACGTTATACGTTATACGTTATACGTTATACGTTATACGTTAAACGTTATACGTTATACGTTACACGTTATACGTTATACGTTACACGTTATACGTTATACGTTACACGTTATACGTTATACGTTATACGTTATACGTTATACGTTATACGTTATACGTTATACGTTATACGTTACACGTTATACGTTATACCTTATACGTTATACGTTATACGTTATACGTTATACGTTAAACGTTATACGTTATACGTTATACGTTAAACGTTATACGTTATACGTTACACGTTATACGTTATACGTTACACGTTATACGTTATACGTTATACGTTATACGTTATACGTTATACGTCATAGCTTACACGATACACGTTATGCGTCATACGTTATACGTTACACGTTATACGTCACACGTTATACGTTATACGTTACACGTTATACGTTATACCTTATACGTTATACGTTATACGTTATACGTTATACGTTAAACGTTATACGTTATACGTCACACGTTATACGTTATACGTTACACGTTATACGTTATACGTTATACGTTATACGTTACACGTTGTACGTTATACGTTATTCGTTATACGTTACACGTTATACGTTATTCGTTATACGTTATACGTTATACGTTATACGTTATACGTTATACGTTATACGTTATACGTTACATGTTATACGTTACACGTTATACGTTACACGTTATACGTTATATGTTATACGTTATACGTAATATGTAATACGTTATACCATTTACGTTATTCGTTATACGTTCTTCGTTATGCGTTGTACGTTATACGTTGTGCGTTATACGTTATACGTTACACGTTATACGTTACACGTTACACGTTATACGTCACACGTTATACGTTATACGTTAGACGTTATACGTTATACGTTATACGTTATACGTTATACGTCATACGTTATACGTTATACGTTATACGTTAAACGTTATACGTTATACGTTACACGTTATACGTTATACGTTACACGTTATACGTTATACGTTACACGTTATACGTTATACGTTATACGTTATACGTTATACGTTATACGTTATACGTTATACGTTATACGTTACACGTTATACGTTATACCTTATACGTTATACGTTATACGTTATACGTTATACGTTAAACGTTATACGTTATACGTTATACGTTAAACGTTATACGTTATACGTTACACGTTATACGTTATACGTTACACGTTATACGTTATACGTTATACGTTATACGTTATACGTCATAGCTTACACGATACACGTTATGCGTCATACGTTATACGTTACACGTTATACGTCACACGTTATACGTTATACGTTAGACGTTATACGTTATACGTTATACGTTATACGTTATACGTTATACGTTATACGTTATACGTTATACGTTATACGTTATACGTTATACGTTATACGTAATATGTAATACGTTATACCATTTACGTTATTCGTTATACGTTCTTCGTTATGCGTTGTACGTTATACGTTGTGCGT
This sequence comes from Ptiloglossa arizonensis, assembly GCF_051014685.1. Lineage (NCBI taxonomy): Eukaryota > Metazoa > Arthropoda > Insecta > Hymenoptera > Colletidae > Ptiloglossa > Ptiloglossa arizonensis. The sequence goes on along the minus strand of NW_027478646.1, from coordinate 495,382 downwards.
TATACGTCATACGTTACACGTTATACGTTATACGTTATACGTTATACGTTATACGTTACACGTTATACGTTATATGTTATACGTTATACGTAATATGTAATACGTTATACCATTTACGTTATTCGTTATACGTTCTTCGTTATGCGTTGTACGTTATACGTTGTGCGTTATACGTTATACGTTATACGTGATACGTTACACGTTATACGTTACACGTTATACGTTACACGTTATACGTTACACGTTATACGTTACACGTTATACGTTACACGTTATACGTTATACGTTATACGTTATACGTTATACGTTATTCGTTATACGTTATACGTTATACGTTATACGTTATACGGAATACGTTATACGTTATACGTTATACGCCATACGTTATACGTTACACGTTATACGTCACACGTTATACGTTATACGTTACACGTTATACGTTATATGTTATACGTTATACGTTATACGTTATACGTTAAACGTTATACGTTATACGTTATAAGTTATACGTTATACGTTATACGTTATACGTTACACGTTATACGTTATACGTTATACGTTATACGTTATACGTTATACGTTATACGTTATACGTTATACGTTATACGTAATACGTTATACGTTATACGTTATACGTTATACGTTATACGTTATACGTTATACGTTATAGGTTATACGTTATACGTTATACGTTACACGTTATACGTTACACGTTACACGTTATACGTCACACGTTATACGTTATACGTTAGACGTTATACGTTATACGTTATACGTTATACGTTATACGTTATACGTTATACGTTATACGTTATACGTTATACGTTATACGTTATACGTTATACGTTATACGTTATACGTTATACGTTATACGTTATACGTTATACGTTATACGTTATACGTTATGCGTTATACGTTATACGTAATACGTTACACGTTATACGTCACAGCTTACACGATACACGTTATACGTCATACGTTATACTTTACACGTTATACGTCACACGTTGTACGTTATACGTTACACGTTATACGTGATACGTTACACGTTATACGTTACACGTTAGGCGTTACACGTTATACGTTACACGTTATACGTTACACGTTATACGTTACACGTTATACGTTATACGTTATACGTTATACGTTATACGCTATTCGTTATACGTTATACGTTATACGTTATACGTTATACGGAATACGTTATACGTTATACGTTATACGTCATAAGTTATACGTTATACGTTATACGTTATACGTTACACGTTATACGTTGTACGTTATACGTTATACGTTATACGTTATACGTTATACGTTATACGTTATATGTTATACGTTATACGTTATACGTTATACGTTATACGTTATTCGTTATATGTTATACGTTATAGGTTATACGTTATACGTAATACGTTATACGTTATACGTTATACGTCATACGTTGTACGTTACACGTTATACGTAACAGGGTATACGTTATACGTTATACGTTATACGTTATACGTTATACGCTATACGTTTTACGTTATACGTTATACGTTATACGTTACACGTTATACGTTATACGTTACACGTTATACGTTATACGTTATACGTTATACGTTATACGTTATACGTCATAGCTTACACGATACACGTTATACGTCATACGTTATACGTTACACGTTATACGTCACACGTTATACGTTATACGTTACACGTTATACGTTATACGTTATACCTTATACGTTATACGTTATACGTTATACGTTATACGTTAAACGTTATACGTTATACGTTATACGTTATACGTCATAGCTTACACGATACACGTTATACGTCATATGTTATACGTTACACGTTATACGTCACACGTTATACGTTATACGTTACACGTTATACGTTATACGTTATACGTTATACGTTATACGTTATACGTTATACGTTATACGTTATACGTTATACGTTATACGTTATACGTTACACGTTATACGTCACACGTTATACGTTATACGTTATACGTTACACGTTATAAGTTATACGTCACACGTAATACGTTATACGTTACACGTTATACGTTCTACGTTATACGTTATACGTTATACGTTATACGTTATACGTTATACGTTATACGTTATACGTTATACGTTATACGTTATACGTTATACGTTATACGTAATACGTTACACGTTATACGTCACAGCTTACACGATACACGTCATACGTCATACGTTATACGTTACACGTTATACGTCACACGTTATACGTTATACGTTATACGTTATACGTTATACGTTACACGTTATACGTTATACGTCACACGTAATACGTTATACGTTACACGTTATACGTTATACGTTATACGTTATACGTTATACGTTATACGTTATACGTTATACGTTATACGTTATACGTTACACGTTATACGTCACACGTTATACGTTATACGTTATACGTTATACGTCATACGTTATACGTTACACGTTATACGTCACACGTTATACGTTATACGTTACACGTTGTACGTTATACGTTATTCGTTATACGTTACACGTTATACGTTATTCGTTATACGTTATACGTTATACGTTATACGTTATACGTTATACGTTATACGTTATACGTTATATGTTACGCGTTATACGTTATACGTCACACGTTATACGTTATACGTTACACGTTATACGTTATACGTTATACGTTATACGTTATACGTTATACGTTATACGTTATACGTTACACGTTATACGTTATACGATATATGTTATACGTTATACGTAATATGTAATACGTTATTCGTTTTACGTTATTCGTTATACGTTCTTCGTTACACGTTGTACGTTATACGTTATGCGTTATACGTTAAACGTTATACGTTATACGTTATAAGTTATACGTTATACGTTATACGTTATACGTTATACGTTATACGTTATACGTTATACGTTACACGTTATACGTTATACGTCACACGTTATACGTTATACGTCATACGTTGTACGTAATACGTTATACGTTATACGTTATACGTAATACGTTATACGTTATACGTTATACGTTATACGTTATACGTTATACGTTATACGTTACACGTTATACGTTACACGTTATACGTTACACGTTATAAGTTATACGTTATACGTTATACGTTATACTTTATACGTTATACGTTATACGTTATACGTTACACGTTATACATTATACGTCACACGTTATACGTTATACGTCATACGTAGTACGTAATACGTTATACGTTATACGTTATACGTAATACGTTATACGTCATACGTAGTACGTAATACGTTATACGTTATACGTTATACGTAATACGTTATACGTTATACGTTACACGTTATACGTTATACGTCACACGTTATACGTCACACGTTATACGTTATACGTTACACGTTATACGTTATACGTTATACCTTATACGTTATACGTTATACGTTATACGTTATACGTTAAACGTTATACGTTATACGTTATACGTTATACGTCATAGCTTACACGATACACGTTATACGTCATATGTTATACGTTACACGTTATACGTCACACGTTATACGTTATACGTTACACGTTATACGTTATACGTTATACGTTATACGTTATACGTTATACGTTATACGTTATACGTTATACGTTATACGTTATACGTTATACGTTACACGTTATACGTCACACGTTATACGTTATACGTTATACGTTACACGTTATAAGTTATACGTCACACGTAATACGTTATACGTTACACGTTATACGTTCTACGTTATACGTTATACGTTATACGTTATACGTTATACGTTATACGTTATACGTTATACGTTATACGTTATACGTTATACGTTATACGTAATACGTTACACGTTATACGTCACAGCTTACACGATACACGTCATACGTCATACGTTATACGTTACACGTTATACGTCACACGTTATACGTTATACGTTATACGTTATACGTTATACGTTACACGTTATACGTTATACGTCACACGTAATACGTTATACGTTACACGTTATACGTTATACGTTATACGTTATACGTTATACGTTATACGTTATACGTTATACGTTATACGTTATACGTTATACGTTACACGTTATACGTCACACGTTATACGTTATACGTTATACGTTATACGTCATACGTTATACGTTACACGTTATACGTCACACGTTATACGTTATACGTTACACGTTGTACGTTATACGTTATTCGTTATACGTTACACGTTATACGTTATTCGTTATACGTTATACGTTATACGTTATACGTTATACGTTATACGTTATACGTTATACGTTATATGTTACGCGTTATACGTTATACGTCACACGTTATACGTTATACGTTACACGTTATACGTTATACGTTATACGTTATACGTTATACGTTATACGTTATACGTTATACGTTACACGTTATACGTTATACGATATATGTTATACGTTATACGTAATATGTAATACGTTATTCGTTTTACGTTATTCGTTATACGTTCTTCGTTACACGTTGTACGTTATACGTTATGCGTTATACGTTAAACGTTATACGTTATACGTTATAAGTTATACGTTATACGTTATACGTTATACGTTATACGTTATACGTTATACGTTATACGTTACACGTTATACGTTATACGTCACACGTTATACGTTATACGTCATACGTTGTACGTAATACGTTATACGTTATACGTTATACGTAATACGTTATACGTTATACGTTATACGTTATACGTTATACGTTATACGTTATACGTTACACGTTATACGTTACACGTTATACGTTACACGTTATAAGTTATACGTTATACGTTATACGTTATACTTTATACGTTATACGTTATACGTTATACGTTACACGTTATACATTATACGTCACACGTTATACGTTATACGTCATACGTAGTACGTAATACGTTATACGTTATACGTTATACGTAATACGTTATACGTTATACGTTACACGTTATACGTTATACGTCACACGTTATACGTCACACGTTATACGTTATACGTTACACGTTATACGTTATACGTTATACGTTATACGTTACACGTTATACGTTATACGTTATACGTTATACGTTATACCTTATACGTTATACGTTATACGTTATACGTTATACGTTATACGTTACACGTTATACGTTATACGTTACACGTTATACGTTATACGTTATACGTTATACGTTATACGTAATACGTTATACGTCATACGTTATACGTTACACGTTATACGTCACTCGTTATACGTTATACGTTACACGTTATACGTTATATGTTATACGTTATACGTTATACGTTATACGTTATAGGTTATACGTTATACGTAATACGTTATACGTTATACGTTATACGTCATACGTTGTACGTTACACGTTATACGTAACACGTTATACGTTATACGTCACACGTAATACGTTATACGTTACACGTTATACGTTATACGTTATACGTTATACGTTATACGTTATACGTAATACGTTACACGTTATACGTCACAGCTTACACGATACACGTCATACGTCATACGTTATACGTTACACGTTATACGTCACACGTTATACGTTATACGTTATACGTTATACGTCATACGTTATACGTTACACGTTATACGTCACACGTTATACTTTATACGTTACACGTTATACGTTATATGTTATACGTTATACGTTATACGTTATACGTTAAACGTTATACGTTATACGTCATAAGTTATACGTTATACGTTATACGTTATACGTTATACGTTATACGTTATACGTTACACGTTATACGTTATACGTCACACGTAATACGTTATACGTTACACGTTATACGTTATACGTTATACGTTATACGTTATACGTTATACGTTATATGTTATACGTTATACGTTATACGTTATACGTTACACGTTATACGTCACACGTTATACGTTATACGTTATACGTTATACGTCATACGTTATACGTTACACGTTATACGTCACACGTTATACGTTATACGTTACACGTTGTACGTTATACGTTATTCGTTATACGTTACACGTTATACGTTATTCGTTATACGTTATACGTTATACGTTATACGTTATACGTTATACGTTATACGTTATACGTTACACGTTATACGTTATACGTTATACGTTATACGTTATACGTCATAGCTTACACGATACACGTTATACGTCATACGTTATACGTTACACGTTATACGTCACACGATATACGTTATACGTTACACGTTATACGTTATACGTTATACGTTACACGTTATACGTTACACGTTATACGTTACACGTTATAAGTTATACGTTATACGTTATACGTTATACGTTATACGTTATACGTTATACGTTATACGTTACACGTTATACGTTATACGTCACACGTTATACGTTATACGTCATACGTTGTACGTAATACGTTATACGTTATACGTTATACGTAATACGTTATACGTTATACGTTACACGTTATACGTTATACGTCACACGTTATACGTCACACGTTATACGTTATACGTTACACGTTATACGTTATACGTTATACGTTATACGTTACACGTTATACGTTATACGTTATACGTTATACGTTATACGTTATACGTTATACGTTATACGTTATACGTTATGCGTTATACGTTATACGTTACACGTTATACGTTATACGTTACACGTTATACGTTATACGTTATACGTTATACGTTATACGTCATAGCTTACACGATACACGTTATACGTCATACGTTATACGTTACACGTTATACGTCACACGATATACGTTATACGTTACACGTTATACGTTATACGTTATACCTTATACGTTATACGTTATACGTTATACGTTATACGTTATACGTTATACGTTAAACGTTATACGTTATACGTTACACGTTATACGTTATACGTTACACTTTATACGTTATACGTTATACGTTATACGTAATACGTTATACGTTATACGTTATACGGTATACGTCATACGTCGTACGTTACACGTTATACGTAACACGTTATACGTTATACGTCACACGTAATACGTTATACGTTACACGTTATACGTTATACGTTATACGTTATACGTTATACGTTATACGTTATACGTAACACGTTATACGTTATACGTCACACGTAATACGTTATACGTTACACGTTATACGTTATACGTTATACGTTATACGTTATACGTTATACGTTATACGATATACGTTATACGTTATACGTTATACGTTATACGTTATACGTTATACGTTATGCGTTATACGTTATACGTAATACGTTACACGTTATACGTCACAGCTTACACGATACACGTTATACGTCATACGTTATACGTCACACGTTATACGTCACACGTTGTACGTTATACGTTACACGTTATACGTTATACGTTACACGTTATACGTTACACGTTATAAGTTATACGTTATACGTTATACGTTATACGTTATACGTTATACGTTATACGTTATACGTTACACGTTATACGTTATACGTCACACGTTATACGTTATACGTCATACGTTGTACGTAATACGTTATACGTTATACGTTATACGTTATACGTTATACGTTATACGTTATACGTTACACGTTATACGTTACACGTTATACGTTACACGTTATAAGTTATACGTTATACGTTATACGTTATACGTTATACGTTATACGTTATACGTTATACGTTACACGTTATACGTTATACGTCACACGTTATACGTTGTACGTCATACGTTGTACGTAATACGTTATACGTTATACGTTATACGTAATACGTTATACGTTATACGTTACACGTTATACGTTATACGTCACACGTTATACGTCACACGTTATACGTTATACGTTACACGTTATACGTTATACGTTATACGTTATACGTTATACGTCACACGTTATACGTTATACGTTATACGTTATACGTTATACGTTATACGTTATACGTTATACGTTATTCGTTATACGTTATACGTTATAGGTTATACGTTATACGTAATACGTTATACGTTATACGTTATACGTTATACGTTATACGTTACACGTTATACGTTATACGATATATGTTATACGTTATACGTAATATGTAATACGTTATTCGTTTTCCTTTTTTCGTTATACGTTCTTCGTTACACGTTGTACGTTATACGTTATGCGTTATACGTTAAACGTTATACGTTATACGTTATGAGTTATACGTTATACGTTATACGTTATACGTTATACGTTGTACGTTATACGTTATACGTTATACGTTACACGTTATACGTTATACGTCACACGTTATACGTTATACGTCATACGTTATAAGTTATACGTTATACGTTATACGTTATACGTTATACGTTATACGTTATACGTTATACGTTACACGTTATACGTTATACGTTATACGTTATACGTTATACGTTATACGTTATACGTAACACGTTATACGATATACGTCACACGTAATACGTTATACGTTACACGTTATACGTTATACGTTATACGTTATACGTTATACGTTATACGTTATACGTTATACGTTATACGTTATACGTTATACGTTATACGTTATACGTTATACGTTATGCGTTATACGTTATACGTAATACGTTACACGTTATACGTCACAGCTTACACGATACACGTTATACGTCATACGTTATACGTCACACGTTATACGTCACACGTTGTACGTTATACGTTACACGTTATACGTTATACGTTATACGTTATACGTTATACGTTATACGTTATACGTCACACGTTATACGTTATACGTTATACGTTATACGTTATACGTTATACGTTATACGTTATACGTTATACGTTATTCGTTATACGTTATACGTTATAGGTTATACGTTATACGTAATACGTTATACGTTATACGTTATACGTTATACGTTATACGTTACACGTTATACGTTATACGATATATGTTATACGTTATACGTAATATGTAATACGTTATTCGTTTTACGTTATTCGTTATACGTTCTTCGTTACACGTTGTACGTTATACGTTATGCGTTATACGTTAAACGTTATACGTTATACGTTATAAGTTATACGTTATACGTTATACGTTATACGTTATACGTTATACGTTATACGTTATACGTTATACGTTACACGTTATACGTTATACGTCACACGTTATACGTTATACGTCATACGTTATAAGTTATACGTTATACGTTATACGTTATACGTTATACGTTATACGTTATACGTTATACGTTACACGTTATACGTTATACGTCACACGTTATACGTTATACGTCATACGTTGTACGTAATACGTTATACGTTATACGTTATACGTAATACGTTATACGTTATACGTTATACGTTATACGTTATACGTTATACGTTATACGTTATACGTTATACGTTATACGTTACACGTTATACGTTACACGTTATACGTTACACGTTATAAGTTATACGTTATACGTTATACGTTATACGTTATACGTTATACGTTATACGTTATACGTTACACGTTATACGTTATACGTCACACGTTATACGTTATACGTCATACGTTGTACGTAATACGTTATACGTTATACGTTATACGTAATACGTTATACGTTATACGTTACACGTTATACGTTATACGTCACACGTTATACGTCACACGTTATACGTTATACGTTACACGTTATACGTTATACGTTATACGTTATACGTTATACGTTACACGTTATACGTTATACGTTATACGTTATACGTTATACGTTATACGTTATACGTTATACGTTATACGTTATGCGTTATACGTTATACGTTACACGTTATACGTTATACGTTACACGTTATACGTTATACGTTATACGTTATACGTTATACGTCATAGCTTACACGATACACGTTATACGTCATACGTTATACGTTACACGTTATACGTCACACGATATACGTTATACGTTACACGTTATACGTTATACGTTATACCTTATACGTTATACGTTATACGTTATACGTCATAGCTTACACGATACACGTTATGCGTCATACGTTATACGTTACACGTTATACGTCACACGTTATACGTTATACGTTACACGTTATACGTTACACGTTATACGTTATACCTTATACGTTATACGTTATACGTTATACGTTATACGTTATACGTTAAACGTTATACGTTATACGTTACACGTTATACGTTATACGTTACACGTTATACGTTATACGTTACACGTTATACGTTATACGTTATACGTTATACGTTATACGTTATACGTTATACGTTATACGTTATACGTTACACGTTATACGTTATACCTTATACGTTATACGTTATACGTTATACGTTATACGTTAAACGTTATACGTTATACGTTATACGTTAAACGTTATACGTTATACGTTACACGTTATACGTTATACGTTACACGTTATACGTTATACGTTATACGTTATACGTTATACGTTATACGTCATAGCTTACACGATACACGTTATGCGTCATACGTTATACGTTACACGTTATACGTCACACGTTATACGTTATACGTTACACGTTATACGTTATACCTTATACGTTATACGTTATACGTTATACGTTATACGTTAAACGTTATACGTTATACGTCACACGTTATACGTTATACGTTACACGTTATACGTTATACGTTATACGTTATACGTTACACGTTGTACGTTATACGTTATTCGTTATACGTTACACGTTATACGTTATTCGTTATACGTTATACGTTATACGTTATACGTTATACGTTATACGTTATACGTTATACGTTACATGTTATACGTTACACGTTATACGTTACACGTTATACGTTATATGTTATACGTTATACGTAATATGTAATACGTTATACCATTTACGTTATTCGTTATACGTTCTTCGTTATGCGTTGTACGTTATACGTTGTGCGTTATACGTTATACGTTACACGTTATACGTTACACGTTACACGTTATACGTCACACGTTATACGTTATACGTTAGACGTTATACGTTATACGTTATACGTTATACGTTATACGTCATACGTTATACGTTATACGTTATACGTTAAACGTTATACGTTATACGTTACACGTTATACGTTATACGTTACACGTTATACGTTATACGTTACACGTTATACGTTATACGTTATACGTTATACGTTATACGTTATACGTTATACGTTATACGTTATACGTTACACGTTATACGTTATACCTTATACGTTATACGTTATACGTTATACGTTATACGTTAAACGTTATACGTTATACGTTATACGTTAAACGTTATACGTTATACGTTACACGTTATACGTTATACGTTACACGTTATACGTTATACGTTATACGTTATACGTTATACGTCATAGCTTACACGATACACGTTATGCGTCATACGTTATACGTTACACGTTATACGTCACACGTTATACGTTATACGTTAGACGTTATACGTTATACGTTATACGTTATACGTTATACGTTATACGTTATACGTTATACGTTATACGTTATACGTTATACGTTATACGTTATACGTAATATGTAATACGTTATACCATTTACGTTATTCGTTATACGTTCTTCGTTATGCGTTGTACGTTATACGTTGTGCGTTATACGTCATACGTTACACGTTATACGTTATACGTTATACGTTATACGTTATACGTTACACGTTATACGTTATATGTTATACGTTATACGTAATATGTAATACGTTATACCATTTACGTTATTCGTTATACGTTCTTCGTTATGCGTTGTACGTTATACGTTGTGCGTTATACGTTATACGTTATACGTGATACGTTACACGTTATACGTTACACGTTATACGTTACACGTTATACGTTACACGTTATACGTTACACGTTATACGTTACACGTTATACGTTATACGTTATACGTTATACGTTATACGTTATTCGTTATACGTTATACGTTATACGTTATACGTTATACGGAATACGTTATACGTTATACGTTATACGCCATACGTTATACGTTACACGTTATACGTCACACGTTATACGTTATACGTTACACGTTATACGTTATATGTTATACGTTATACGTTATACGTTATACGTTAAACGTTATACGTTATACGTTATAAGTTATACGTTATACGTTATACGTTATACGTTACACGTTATACGTTATACGTTATACGTTATACGTTATACGTTATACGTTATACGTTATACGTTATACGTTATACGTAATACGTTATACGTTATACGTTATACGTTATACGTTATACGTTATACGTTATACGTTATAGGTTATACGTTATACGTTATACGTTACACGTTATACGTTACACGTTACACGTTATACGTCACACGTTATACGTTATACGTTAGACGTTATACGTTATACGTTATACGTTATACGTTATACGTTATACGTTATACGTTATACGTTATACGTTATACGTTATACGTTATACGTTATACGTTATACGTTATACGTTATACGTTATACGTTATACGTTATACGTTATACGTTATACGTTATGCGTTATACGTTATACGTAATACGTTACACGTTATACGTCACAGCTTACACGATACACGTTATACGTCATACGTTATACTTTACACGTTATACGTCACACGTTGTACGTTATACGTTACACGTTATACGTGATACGTTACACGTTATACGTTACACGTTAGGCGTTACACGTTATACGTTACACGTTATACGTTACACGTTATACGTTACACGTTATACGTTATACGTTATACGTTATACGTTATACGCTATTCGTTATACGTTATACGTTATACGTTATACGTTATACGGAATACGTTATACGTTATACGTTATACGTCATAAGTTATACGTTATACGTTATACGTTATACGTTACACGTTATACGTTGTACGTTATACGTTATACGTTATACGTTATACGTTATACGTTATACGTTATATGTTATACGTTATACGTTATACGTTATACGTTATACGTTATTCGTTATATGTTATACGTTATAGGTTATACGTTATACGTAATACGTTATACGTTATACGTTATACGTCATACGTTGTACGTTACACGTTATACGTAACAGGGTATACGTTATACGTTATACGTTATACGTTATACGTTATACGCTATACGTTTTACGTTATACGTTATACGTTATACGTTACACGTTATACGTTATACGTTACACGTTATACGTTATACGTTATACGTTATACGTTATACGTTATACGTCATAGCTTACACGATACACGTTATACGTCATACGTTATACGTTACACGTTATACGTCACACGTTATACGTTATACGTTACACGTTATACGTTATACGTTATACCTTATACGTTATACGTTACACGTTATACGTTATACGTTAAACGTTATACGTTATACGTTATACGTTATACGTCATAGCTTACACGATACACGTTATACGTCATATGTTATACGTTACACGTTATACGTCACACGTTATACGTTATACGTTACACGTTATACGTTATACGTTATACGTTATACGTTATACGTTATACGTTATACGTTATACGTTATACGTTATACGTTATACGTTATACGTTACACGTTATACGTCACACGTTATACGTTATACGTTATACGTTACACGTTATAAGTTATACGTCACACGTAATACGTTATACGTTACACGTTATACGTTCTACGTTATACGTTATACGTTATACGTTATACGTTATACGTTATACGTTATACGTTATACGTTATACGTTATACGTTATACGTTATACGTAATACGTTACACGTTATACGTCACAGCTTACACGATACACGTCATACGTCATACGTTATACGTTACACGTTATACGTCACACGTTATACGTTATACGTTATACGTTATACGTTATACGTTACACGTTATACGTTATACGTCACACGTAATACGTTATACGTTACACGTTATACGTTATACGTTATACGTTATACGTTATACGTTATACGTTATACGTTATACGTTATACGTTATACGTTACACGTTATACGTCACACGTTATACGTTATACGTTATACGTTATACGTCATACGTTATACGTTACACGTTATACGTCACACGTTATACGTTATACGTTACACGTTGTACGTTATACGTTATTCGTTATACGTTACACGTTATACGTTATTCGTTATACGTTATACGTTATACGTTATACGTTATACGTTATACGTTATACGTTATACGTTATATGTTACGCGTTATACGTTATACGTCACACGTTATACGTTATACGTTACACGTTATACGTTATACGTTATACGTTATACGTTATACGTTATACGTTATACGTTATACGTTACACGTTATACGTTATACGATATATGTTATACGTTATACGTAATATGTAATACGTTATTCGTTTTACGTTATTCGTTATACGTTCTTCGTTACACGTTGTACGTTATACGTTATGCGTTATACGTTAAACGTTATACGTTATACGTTATAAGTTATACGTTATACGTTATACGTTATACGTTATACGTTATACGTTATACGTTATACGTTACACGTTATACGTTATACGTCACACGTTATACGTTATACGTCATACGTTGTACGTAATACGTTATACGTTATACGTTATACGTAATACGTTATACGTTATACGTTATACGTTATACGTTATACGTTATACGTTATACGTTACACGTTATACGTTACACGTTATACGTTACACGTTATAAGTTATACGTTATACGTTATACGTTATACTTTATACGTTATACGTTATACGTTATACGTTACACGTTATACATTATACGTCACACGTTATACGTTATACGTCATACGTAGTACGTAATACGTTATACGTTATACGTTATACGTAATACGTTATACGTTATACGTTACACGTTATACGTTATACGTCACACGTTATACGTCACACGTTATACGTTATACGTTACACGTTATACGTTATACGTTATACGTTATACGTTACACGTTATACGTTATACGTTATACGTTATACGTTATACCTTATACGTTATACGTTATACGTTATACGTTATACGTTATACGTTACACGTTATACGTTATACGTTACACGTTATACGTTATACGTTATACGTTATACGTTATACGTCATAGCTTACACGATACACGTTATACGTCATACGTTATACGTTACACGTTATACGTCACACGATATACGTTATACGTTACACGTTATACGTTATACGTTATACCTTATACGTTATACGTTATACGTTATACGTTATACGTTAAACGTTATACGTTATACGTTACACGTTATACGTTATACGTTACACGTTATACGTTATACGTTATACGTTATACGTTATACGTTATACGTTATACGTTATACGTTATAC
Source organism: Ptiloglossa arizonensis (assembly GCF_051014685.1). Lineage (NCBI taxonomy): Eukaryota > Metazoa > Arthropoda > Insecta > Hymenoptera > Colletidae > Ptiloglossa > Ptiloglossa arizonensis. The sequence continues at coordinate 480,061 of NW_027478646.1, read as the reverse complement.
GTTATACATTATACGTTATACGTTATACGTTATACGTTATACGTTATACGTTACACGTTATACGTTACACGTTATACGTTACACGTTATACGTTATACCTTATACGTTATACGTTATACGTTAAACGTTATACGTTATACGTTAAACGTTATACGTTATACGTTACACGTTATACGTTATACGTTACACGTTATACGTTATACGTTATACGTTATACGTTATACGTTATACGTTATACGTTATACGTTACACGTTATACGTTATACCTTATACGTTATACGTTATACGTTATACGTTATACGTTAAACGTTATACGTTATACGTTATACGTTAAGCGTTATACGTTATACGTTACACGTTATACGTTATACGTTACACGTTATACGTTATACGTTATACGTTATACGTTATACGTCATAGCTTACACGATACACGTTATGCGTCATACGTTATACGTTACACGTTATACGTCACACGTTATACGTTATACGTTACACGTTATACGTTATACCTTATACGTTATACGTTATACGTTATACGTTATACGTTAAACGTTATACGTTATACGTCACACGTTATACGTTATACGTTACACGTTATACGTTATACGTTATACGTTATACGTTATACGTTATACGTTATACGTTATACGTTATACGTTATACGTTATACGTTATACGTTACAAGTTATACGTTACACGTTATACGTTACACGTTATACGTTACACGTTATACGTTACACGTTATACGTTACACGTTATACGTTACACGTTATACGTTACACGTTATACGTTACACGTTATACGTTACACGTTATACGTTACACGTTATACGTTACACGTTATACGTTACACGTTATACGTTACACGTTATACGTTACACGTTATACGTTACACGTTATACGTTACACGTTATACGTTACACGTTATACGTTACACGTTATACGTTATATGTTATACGTTATACGTAATATGTAATACCTTATACCATTTACGTTATTCGTTATACGTTCTTCGTTATGCGTTGTACGTTATACGTTGTGCGTTATACGTTATACGTTATACGTGATACGTTACACGTTATACGTTACACGTTATACGTTACACGTTATACGTTACACGTTATACGTTACACGTTATACGTTACACGTTATACGTTACACGTTATACGTTACACGTTATACGTTACACGTTATACGTTACACGTTATACGTTACACGTTATACGTTACACGTTATACGTTACACGTTATACGTTACACGTTATACGTTACACGTTATACGTTACACGTTATACGTTACACGTTATACGTTACACGTTATACGTTACACGTTATACGTTACACGTTATACGTTACACGTTATACGTTATATGTTATACGTTATACGTAATATGTAATACGTTATACCATTTACGTTATTCGTTATACGTTCTTCGTTATGCGTTGTACGTTATACGTTGTGCGTTATACGTTACACGTTATACGTTACACGTTATACGTTACACGTTATACGTTACACGTTATACGTTACACGTTATACGTTACACGTTATACGTTACACGTTATACGTTACACGTTATACGTTATATGTTATACGTTATACGTAATATGTAATAGGTTATACCATTTACGTTATTCGTTATACGTTCTTCGTTATGCGTTGCACGTTATACGTTGTGCGTTATACGTTATACGTTACACGTTATACGTTACACATTACACGTTATACGTTATACGTTATACGTTATACGTTATACGTTATACGTTATACGTTATACGTTATACGTTATACGTTATACGTTATACGTTATACGTTATACGTTATACGTTATACGTTATACGTTATATAATACTTTATACGTTATACGTTACACGTTATACGTTATATGTTATACGTTATACGTAATATGTAATACGTTATACCATTTACGTTATTCGTTATACGTTCTTCGTTATGCGTTGTACGTTATACGTTGTGCGTTATACGTTATACGTTACACGTTATACGTTACACGTTACACGTTATACGTCACACGTTATACGTTATACGTTAGACGTTATACGTTATACGTTACACGTTATACGTTCTTCGTTACACGTTGTACGTTATACGTTATGCGTTATACGTTAAACGTTATACGGTATACGTTATAAGTTATAAGTTATACGTTATACGTTATACGTTATACGTTATACGTTATACGTTATACGTTATACGTTATACGTTATACGTTACACGTTATACGTTATACGTCACACGTTATACGTTATACGTCATACGTTGTACGTAATACGTTATACGTTATACGTTATACGTAATACGTTATACGTTATACGTTACACGTTATACGTTATACGTCACACGTTATACATCACACGTTATACGTTATACGTTACACGTTATACGTTGTACGTTATACGTTATACGTTATACGTTATACGTTATACGTTATACGTTATACGTTATACGTTATAGGTTATACATTATACGTTACACGTTATACGTTATACGTTATACGTTATACGTTATACGTTATACGTCATACGTTATACGTTACACGTTATACGTCACACGTTATACGTTATACGTTACACGTTATACGTTATACGTTATACGTTATACGTTATACGTTATACGTTATACGTTAAACGTTATACGTTATACGTTATTAGTTATACGTTATACGTTATACGTTATATGCTACACGTTATACGTTATACGTTATACGTTATACGTTATACGTTATACGTTATACGTTACACGTTATACGTTATATGTTATACGTTATACGTAATATGTAATACGTTATACCATTTACGTTATTCGTTATACGTTCTTCGTTATGCGTTGTACGTTATACGTTGTGCGTTATACGTTACACGTTATACGTGACACGTTACACGTTATACGTTACACGTTATATGTTACACGTTATACGTTACACGTTACACGTTATACGTCACACGTTATACGTTATACGTTAGACGTTATACGTTATACGTTATACGTTATACGTTATACGTTATACGTTATACGTTATACGTTATACGTTATACGTTATACGTTATACGTTATACGTTATACGTAATACGCTATACGTTACACGTTATACGTTACACGTTATACGTTACACGTTATACGTTACACGTTATACGTTATATGTTATACGTTATACGTAATATGTAATACGTTATACCATTTACGTTATTCGTTATACGTTCTTCGTTATGCGTTGTACGTTATACGTTGTGCGTTATACGTTATACGTTACACGTTATACGTTACACGTTACACGTTATACGTCACACGTTATACGTTATACGTTAGACGTTATACGTTATACGTTACACGTTATACGTTCTTCGTTACACGTTGTACGTTATACGTTATGCGTTATACGTTAAACGTTATACGGTATACGTTATAAGTTATAAGTTATACGTTATACGTTATACGTTATACGTTATACGTTATACGTTATACGTTATACGTTATACGTTACACGTTATACGTTATACGTCACACGTTATACGTTATACGTCATACGTTGTACGTAATACGTTATACGTTATACGTTATACGTAATACGTTATACGTTATACGTTACACGTTATACGTTATACGTCACACGTTATACATCACACGTTATACGTTATACGTTACACGTTATACGTTGTACGTTATACGTTATACGTTATACGTTATACGTTATACGTTATACGTTATACGTTATACGTTATACGTTATACGTTATACGTTATACGTTATACGTTATACGTTACACGTTATACGTTATACGTTACACGTTATACGTTATACGTTATACGTTATACGTTATACGTCATAGCTTACACGATACACGTTATACGTCATACGTTATACGTTACACGTTATACGTCACACGTTATACGTTATACGTTACACGTTACACGTTATACGTTATACGTTATACCTTATACGTTATACGTTAAACGTTATACGTTATACGTTACACGTTATACGTTACACGTTATACGTTACACGTTATACGTTACACGTTATACGTTACACGTTATACGTTACACGTTATACGTTATACGTTATACGTTATACGTTATACGTTATTCGTTATACGTTATACGTTATACGTTATACGTTATACGGAATACGTTATACGTTATACGTTATACGTTATACGTTATACGTTAAACGTTATACGTTATACGTTACACGTTATACGTTATACGTTACACGTTATACGTTATACGTTATACGTTATACGTTATACGTTACACGTTATACGTTATACGTTACACGTTATACGTTATACGTTATACGTTATACGTTATACGTTATACGTTACACGTTATACGTTATACGTTATACGTTATACGTTATACGTTATACGTTATACGTTATACGTTATACGTTACACGTTATACGTTACACGTTATACGTTACACGTTATACGTTATACCTTATACGTTATACGTTATACGTTATACGTTATACGTTAAACGTTATACGTTATACGTTACACGTTATACGTTACACGTTATACGTTACACGTTATACGTTACACGTTATACGTTACACGTTATACGTTACACGTTATACGTTATACGTTATACGTTAAGCGTTATACGTTATACGTTACACGTTATACGTTATACGTTACACGTTATACGTTATACGTTATACGTTATACGTTATACGTCATAGCTTACACGATACACGTTATGCGTCATACGTTATACGTTACACGTTATACGTCACACGTTATACGTTATACGTTACACGTTATACGTTATACCTTATACGTTATACGTTATACGTTATACGTTATACGTTAAACGTTATACGTTATACGTCACACGTTATACGTTATACGTTACACGTTATACGTTATACGTTATACGTTATACGTTATACGTTATACGTTATACGTTATACGTTATACGTTATACGTTATACGTTATACGTTACAAGTTATACGTTACACGTTATACGTTACACGTTATACGTTACACGTTATACGTTACACGTTATACGTTACACGTTATACGTTACACGTTATACGTTACACGTTATACGTTACACGTTATACGTTACACGTTATACGTTACACGTTATACGTTACACGTTATACGTTACACGTTATACGTTACACGTTATACGTTACACGTTATACGTTACACGTTATACGTTACACGTTATACGTTACACGTTATACGTTACACGTTATACGTTACACGTTATACGTTACACGTTATACGTTATATGTTATACGTTATACGTAATATGTAATACCTTATACCATTTACGTTATTCGTTATACGTTCTTCGTTATGCGTTGTACGTTATACGTTGTGCGTTATACGTTATACGTTATACGTGATACGTTACACGTTATACGTTACACGTTATACGTTACACGTTATACGTTACACGTTATACGTTACACGTTATACGTTACACGTTATACGTTACACGTTATACGTTACACGTTATACGTTACACGTTATACGTTACACGTTATACGTTACACGTTATACGTTACACGTTATACGTTACACGTTATACGTTACACGTTATACGTTACACGTTATACGTTACACGTTATACGTTACACGTTATACGTTACACGTTATACGTTACACGTTATACGTTACACGTTATACGTTACACGTTATACGTTACACGTTATACGTTACACGTTATACGTTACACGTTATACGTTACACGTTATACGTTATATGTTATACGTTATACGTAATATGTAATACGTTATACCATTTACGTTATTCGTTATACGTTCTTCGTTATGCGTTGTACGTTATACGTTGTGCGTTATACGTTACACGTTATACGTTACACGTTATACGTTACACGTTATACGTTACACGTTATACGTTACACGTTATACGTTACACGTTATACGTTACACGTTATACGTTATATGTTATACGTTATACGTAATATGTAATAGGTTATACAATTTACGTTATTCGTTATACGTTCTTCGTTATGCGTTGCACGTTATACGTTGTGCGTTATACGTTATACGTTACACGTTATACGTTACACATTACACGTTATACGTTATACGTTATACGTTATACGTTATACGTTATACGTTATACGTTATACGTTATACGTTATACGTTATACGTTATACGTTATACGTTATACGTTATACGTTATACGTTATACGTTATATAATACTTTATACGTTATACGTTACACGTTATACGTTATATGTTATACGTTATACGTAATATGTAATACGTTATACCATTTACGTTATTCGTTATACGTTCTTCGTTATGCGTTGTACGTTATACGTTGTGCGTTATACGTTATACGTTACACGTTATACGTTACACGTTACACGTTATACGTCACACGTTATACGTTATACGTTAGACGTTATACGTTATACGTTACACGTTATACGTTCTTCGTTACACGTTGTACGTTATACGTTATGCGTTATACGTTAAACGTTATACGGTATACGTTATAAGTTATAAGTTATACGTTATACGTTATACGTTATACGTTATACGTTATACGTTATACGTTATACGTTATACGTTATACGTTACACGTTATACGTTATACGTCACACGTTATACGTTATACGTCATACGTTGTACGTAATACGTTATACGTTATACGTTATACGTAATACGTTATACGTTATACGTTACACGTTATACGTTATACGTCACACGTTATACATCACACGTTATACGTTATACGTTACACGTTATACGTTGTACGTTATACGTTATACGTTATACGTTATACGTTATACGTTATACGTTATACGTTATACGTTATACGTTATACATTATACGTTACACGTTATACGTTATACGTTATACGTTATACGTTATACGTTATACGTCATACGTTATACGTTACACGTTATACGTCACACGTTATACGTTATACGTTACACGTTATACGTTATACGTTATACGTTATACGTTATACGTTATACGTTATACGTTAAACGTTATACGTTATACGTTATTAGTTATACGTTATACGTTATACGTTATATGCTACACGTTATACGTTATACGTTATACGTTATACGTTATACGTTATACGTTATACGTTACACGTTATACGTTATATGTTATACGTTATACGTAATATGTAATACGTTATACCATTTACGTTATTCGTTATACGTTCTTCGTTATGCGTTGTACGTTATACGTTGTGCGTTATACGTTACACGTTATACGTGACACGTTACACGTTATACGTTACACGTTATATGTTACACGTTATACGTTACACGTTACACGTTATACGTCACACGTTATACGTTATACGTTAGACGTTATACGTTATACGTTATACGTTATACGTTATACGTTATACGTTATACGTTATACGTTATACGTTATACGTTATACGTTATACGTTATACGTAATACGCTATACGTTACACGTTATACGTTACACGTTATACGTTACACGTTATACGTTACACGTTATACGTTATATGTTATACGTTATACGTAATATGTAATACGTTATACCATTTACGTTATTCGTTATACGTTCTTCGTTATGCGTTGTACGTTATACGTTGTGCGTTATACTTTATACGTTACACGTTATACGTTACACGTTACACGTTATACGTCACACGTTATACGTTATACGTTAGACGTTATACGTTATACGTTACACGTTATACGTTCTTCGTTACACGTTGTACGTTATACGTTATGCGTTATACGTTAAACGTTATACGGTATACGTTATAAGTTATAAGTTATACGTTATACGTTATACGTTATACGTTATACGTTATACGTTATACGTTATACGTTATACGTTACACGTTATACGTTATACGTCACACGTTATACGTTATACGTCATACGTTGTACGTAATACGTTATACGTTATACGTTATACGTAATACGTTATACGTTATACGTTACACGTTATACGTTATACGTCACACGTTATACATCACACGTTATACGTTATACGTTACACGTTATACGTTGTACGTTATACGTTATACGTTATACGTTATACGTTATACGTTATACGTTATACGTTATACGTTATACGTTATACGTTATACGTCATACGTTGTACGTAATACGTTATACGTTATACGTTATACGTAATACGTTATACGTTATACGTTACACGTTATACGTTATACGTCACACGTTATACATCACACGTTATACGTTATACGTTACACGTTATACGTTGTACGTTATACGTTATACGTTATACGTTATACGTTATACGTTATACGTTATACGTTATACGTTATACGTTATACATTATACGTTACACGTTATACGTTATACGTTATACGTTATACGTTATACGTTATACGTCATACGTTATACGTTACACGTTATACGTCACACGTTATACGTTATACGTTACACGTTATACGTTATACGTTATACGTTATACGTTATACGTTATACGTTATACGTTAAACGTTATACGTTATACGTTATTAGTTATACGTTATACGTTATACGTTATATGCTACACGTTATACGTTATACGTTATACGTTATACGTTATACGTTATACGTTATACGTTACACGTTATACGTTATATGTTATACGTTATACGTAATATGTAATACGTTATACCATTTACGTTATTCGTTATACGTTCTTCGTTATGCGTTGTACGTTATACGTTGTGCGTTATACGTTACACGTTATACGTGACACGTTACACGTTATACGTTACACGTTATATGTTACACGTTATACGTTACACGTTACACGTTATACGTCACACGTTATACGTTATACGTTAGACGTTATACGTTATACGTTATACGTTATACGTTATACGTTATACGTTATACGTTATACGTTATACGTTATACGTTATACGTTATACGTTATACGTAATACGCTATACGTTACACGTTATACGTTACACGTTATACGTTACACGTTATACGTTACACGTTATACGTTATATGTTATACGTTATACGTAATATGTAATACGTTATACCATTTACGTTATTCGTTATACGTTCTTCGTTATGCGTTGTACGTTATACGTTGTGCGTTATACTTTATACGTTACACGTTATACGTTACACGTTACACGTTATACGTCACACGTTATACGTTATACGTTAGACGTTATACGTTATACGTTACACGTTATACGTTCTTCGTTACACGTTGTACGTTATACGTTATGCGTTATACGTTAAACGTTATACGGTATACGTTATAAGTTATAAGTTATACGTTATACGTTATACGTTATACGTTATACGTTATACGTTATACGTTATACGTTATACGTTACACGTTATACGTTATACGTCACACGTTATACGTTATACGTCATACGTTGTACGTAATACGTTATACGTTATACGTTATACGTAATACGTTATACGTTATACGTTACACGTTATACGTTATACGTCACACGTTATACATCACACGTTATACGTTATACGTTACACGTTATACGTTGTACGTTATACGTTATACGTTATACGTTATACGTTATACGTTATACGTTATACGTTATACGTTATACGTTATACGTTATACGTTATACGTTATACGTTATACGTTACACGTTATACGTTATACGTTACACGTTATACGTTATACGTTATACGTTATACGTTATACGTCATAGCTTACACGATACACGTTATACGTCATACGTTATACGTTACACGTTATACGTCACACGTTATACGTTATACGTTACACGTTACACGTTATACGTTATACGTTATACCTTATACGTTATACGTTAAACGTTATACGTTATACGTTACACGTTATACGTTACACGTTATACGTTACACGTTATACGTTACACGTTATACGTTACACGTTATACGTTACACGTTATACGTTATACGTTATACGTTATACGTTATACGTTATTCGTTATACGTTATACGTTATACGTTATACGTTATACGGAATACGTTATACGTTATACGTTATACGTTATACGTTATACGTTAAACGTTATACGTTATACGTTACACGTTATACGTTATACGTTACACGTTATACGTTATACGTTATACGTTATACGTTATACGTTACACGTTATACGTTATACGTTACACGTTATACGTTATACGTTATACGTTATACGTTACACGTTATACGTTATACGTTATACGTTATACGTTATACGTTATACGTTATACGTTATACGTTATACGTTACACGTTATACGTTACACGTTATACGTTACACGTTATACGTTATACCTTATACGTTATACGTTATACGTTATACGTTATACGTTAAACGTTATACGTTATACGTTACACGTTATACGTTACACGTTATACGTTACACGTTATACGTTACACGTTATACGTTACACGTTATACGTTACACGTTATACGTTATACGTTATACGTTATACGTTATACGTTATTCGTTATACGTTATACGTTATACGTTATACGTTATACGGAATACGTTATACGTTATACGTTATACGTCATACGTTATACGTTATACGTTACACGTTATACGTTATATGTTATACGTTATACGTTATACGTTATACGTTATACGTTAAACGTTATACGTTATACGTTATAAGTTATACGTTACACGTTATACGTTACATGTTATACGTTACACGTTATACGTTACACGTTATACGTTATATGTTATACGTTATACGTAATATGTAATAGGTTATACCATTTACGTTATTCGTTATACGTTCTTCGTTATGCGTTGCACGTTATACGTTGTGCGTTATACGTTATACGTTACACGTTATACGTTACACATTACACGTTATACGTTATACGTTATACGTTATACGTTATACGTTATACGTTATACGTTATACGTTATACGTTATACGTTATACGTTATACGTTATACGTTATACGTTATACGTTATACGTTATACGTTATACGTTATATAATACTTTATACGTTATACGTTACACGTTATACGTTATATGTTATACGTTATACGTAATATGTAATACGTTATACCATTTACGTTATTCGTTATACGTTCTTCGTTATGCGTTGTACGTTATACGTTGTGCGTTATACGTTATACGTTACACGTTATACGTTACACGTTACACGTTATACGTCACACGTTATACGTTATACGTTAGACGTTATACGTTATACGTTACACGTTATACGTTCTTCGTTACACGTTGTACGTTATACGTTATGCGTTATACGTTAAACGTTATACGGTATACGTTATAAGTTATAAGTTATACGTTATACGTTATACGTTATACGTTATACGTTATACGTTATACGTTATACGTTATACGTTATACGTTACACGTTATACGTTATACGTCACACGTTATACGTTATACGTCATACGTTGTACGTAATACGTTATACGTTATACGTTATACGTAATACGTTATACGTTATACGTTACACGTTATACGTTATACGTCACACGTTATACATCACACGTTATACGTTATACGTTACACGTTATACGTTGTACGTTATACGTTATACGTTATACGTTATACGTTATACGTTATACGTTATACGTTATACGTTATACGTTATACATTATACGTTACACGTTATACGTTATACGTTATACGTTATACGTTATACGTTATACGTCATACGTTATACGTTACACGTTATACGTCACACGTTATACGTTATACGTTACACGTTATACGTTATACGTTATACGTTATACGTTATACGTTATACGTTATACGTTAAACGTTATACGTTATACGTTATTAGTTATACGTTATACGTTATACGTTATATGCTACACGTTATACGTTATACGTTATACGTTATACGTTATACGTTATACGTTATACGTTACACGTTATACGTTATATGTTATACGTTATACGTAATATGTAATACGTTATACCATTTACGTTATTCGTTATACGTTCTTCGTTATGCGTTGTACGTTATACGTTGTGCGTTATACGTTACACGTTATACGTGACACGTTACACGTTATACGTTACACGTTATATGTTACACGTTATACGTTACACGTTACACGTTATACGTCACACGTTATACGTTATACGTTAGACGTTATACGTTATACGTTATACGTTATACGTTATACGTTATACGTTACACGTTATACGTTATATGTTATACGTTATACGTAATATGTAATACGTTATACCATTTACGTTATTCGTTATACGTTCTTCGTTATGCGTTGTACGTTATACGTTGTGCGTTATACGTTACACGTTATACGTGACACGTTACACGTTATACGTTACACGTTATATGTTACACGTTATACGTTACACGTTACACGTTATACGTCACACGTTATACGTTATACGTTAGACGTTATACGTTATACGTTATACGTTATACGTTATACGTTATACGTTATACGTTATACGTTATACGTTATACGTTATACGTTATACGTTATACGTAATACGCTATACGTTACACGTTATACGTTACACGTTATACGTTACACGTTATACGTTACACGTTATACGTTATATGTTATACGTTATACATAATATGTAATACGTTATACCATTTACGTTATTCGTTATACGTTCTTCGTTATGCGTTGTACGTTATACGTTGTGCGTTATACGTTATACGTTACACGTTATACGTTACACGTTACACGTTATACGTCACACGTTATACGTTATACGTTAGACGTTATACGTTATACGTTACACGTTATACGTTCTTCGTTACACGTTGTACGTTATACGTTATGCGTTATACGTTAAACGTTATACGGTATACGTTATAAGTTATAAGTTATACGTTATACGTTATACGTTATACGTTATACGTTATACGTTATACGTTATACGTTATACGTTACACGTTATACGTTATACGTCACACGTTATACGTTATACGTCATACGTTGTACGTAATACGTTATACGTTATACGTTATACGTAATACGTTATACGTTATACGTTACACGTTATACGTTATACGTCACACGTTATACATCACACGTTATACGTTATACGTTACACGTTATACGTTGTACGTTATACGTTATACGTTATACGTTATACGTTATACGTTATACGTTATACGTTATACGTTATACGTTATACGTTATACGTTATACGTTATACGTTATACGTTACACGTTATACGTTATACGTTACACGTTATACGTTATACGTTATACGTTATACGTTATACGTCATAGCTTACACGATACACGTTATACGTCATACGTTATACGTTACACGTTATACGTCACACGTTATACGTTATACGTTACACGTTACACGTTATACGTTATACGTTATACCTTATACGTTATACGTTAAACGTTATACGTTATACGTTACACGTTATACGTTACACGTTATACGTTACACGTTATACGTTACACGTTATACGTTACACGTTATACGTTACACGTTATACGTTATACGTTATACGTTATACGTTATACGTTATTCGTTATACGTTATACGTTATACGTTATACGTTATACGGAATACGTTATACGTTATACGTTATACGTTATACGTTATACGTTAAACGTTATACGTTATACGTTACACGTTATACGTTATACGTTACACGTTATACGTTATACGTTATACGTTATACGTTATACGTTACACGTTATACGTTATACGTTACACGTTATACGTTATACGTTATACGTTATACGTTACACGTTATACGTTATACGTTATACGTTATACGTTATACGTTATACGTTATACGTTATACGTTATACGTTACACGTTATACGTTACACGTTATACGTTACACGTTATACGTTATACCTTATACGTTATACGTTATACGTTATACGTTATACGTTAAACGTTATACGTTATACGTTACACGTTATACGTTACACGTTATACGTTACACGTTATACGTTACACGTTATACGTTACACGTTATACGTTACACGTTATACGTTATACGTTATACGTTATACGTTATACGTTATTCGTTATACGTTATACGTTATACGTTATACGTTATACGGAATACGTTATACGTTATACGTTATACGTCATACGTTATACGTTATACGTTACACGTTATACGTTATATGTTATACGTTATACGTTATACGTTATACGTTATACGTTAAACGTTATACGTTATACGTTATAAGTTATACGTTACACGTTATACGTTACATGTTATACGTTACACGTTATACGTTACACGTTATACGTTATATGTTATACGTTATACGTAATATGTAATACGTTATACCATTTACGTTATTCGTTATACGTTCTTCGTTATGCGTTGTACGTTATACGTTGTGCGTTATACGTTATACGTTACACGTTATACGTTACACGTTACACGTTATACGTCACACGTTATACGTTATACGTTAGACGTTATACGGAATACGTTATACGTTATACGTTATACGTTATACGTTATACGTTAAACGTTATACGTTATACGTTACACGTTATACGTTATACGTTACACGTTATACGTTATACGTTATACGTTATACGTTATACGTTACACGTTATACGTTATACGTTACACGTTATACGTTATACGTTATACGTTATACGTTACACGTTATACGTTATACGTTATACGTTATACGTTATACGTTATACGTTATACGTTATACGTTATACGTTACACGTTATACGTTACACGTTATACGTTACACGTTATACGTTATACCTTATACGTTATACGTTATACGTTATACGTTATACGTTAAACGTTATACGTTATACGTTACACGTTATACGTTACACGTTATACGTTACACGTTATACGTTACACGTTATACGTTACACGTTATACGTTACACGTTATACGTTATACGTTATACGTTATACGTTATACGTTATACGTTATACGTTATACGTTATACGGAATACGTTATACGTTAAACGTTATACGTTATACGTTATAAGTTATACGTTACACGTTATACGTTACATGTTATACGTTACACGTTATACGTTACACGTTATACGTTATATGTTATACGTTATACGTAATATGTAATACGTTATACCATTTACGTTATTCGTTATATGTTCTTCGTTATGCGTTGTACGTTATACGTTGTGCGTTATACGTTATACGTTACACGTTATACGTTACACGTTACACGTTATACGTCACACGTTATACGTTATACGTTAGACGTTATACGTTATACGTTATACGTTATACGTTATACGTTATACGTTATACGTTATACGTTATACGTTATACGTTATACGTTATACGTTATACGTTATACGTTATACGTTATACGTTATACGTTATACGTTATACGTTATACGTTATACGTTATACGTTATACGTTATACGTTATACGTTATACGTTATACGTTATACGTTATACGTTATACGTTATACGTTATACGTTATACGTTATACGTTATACGTTATACGTTATACGTTATACGTTATACGTTATACGTTATATAATACTTTATACGTTATACGTTACACGTTACACGTTATACGTTATACGTCACACGTAATACGTTATACGTTACACGTTATACGTTATACGTTATACGTTATACGTTATACGTTATACGTCATACGTTATACGTTACACGTTATACGTCACACGTTATACGTTATACGTTACACGTTATACGTTATACGTTATACGTTATACGTTATACGTTATACGTTATACGTTAAACGTTATACGTTATACGTTAAACGTTATACGTTATACGTTATTAGTTATACGTTATACGTTATACGTTATATGTTATATAATACTTTATACGTTATACGTTACACGTTATACGTTATATGTTATACGTTATACGTAATATGTAATACGTTATACCATTTACGTTATTCGTTATACGTTCTTCGTTATGCGTTGTACGTTATACGTTGTGCGTTATACGTTATACGTTACACGTTATACGTTACACGTTACACGTTATACGTCACACGTTATACGTTATACGTTAGACGTTATACGTTATACGTTACACGTTATACGTTCTTCGTTACACGTTGTACGTTATACGTTATGCGTTATACGTTAAACGTTATACGGTATACGTTATAAGTTATAAGTTATACGTTATACGTTATACGTTATACGTTATACGTTATACGTTATACGTTATACGTTATACGTTATACGTTATACGTTATACGTTACACGTTATACGTTATACGTCACACGTTATACGTTATACGTCATACGTTGTACGTAATACGTTATACGTTATACGTTATACGTAATACGTTATACGTTATACGTTACACGTTATACGTTATACGTCACACGTTATACATCACACGTTATACGTTATACGTTACACGTTATACGTTGTACGTTATACGTTATACGTTATACGTTATACGTTATACGTTATACGTTATACGTTATACGTTACACGTTATACGTTACACGTTATACGTTACACGTTATACGTTATATGTTATACGTTATACGTAATATGTAATACGTTATACCATTTACGTTATTCGTTATACGTTCTTCGTTACACGTTGTACGTTATACGTTATGCGTTATACGTTAAACGTTATACGGTATACGTTATAAGTTATAAGTTATACGTTATACGTTATACGTTATACGTTATACGTTATACGTTATACGTTATACGTTATACGTTACACGTTATACGTTATACGTCACACGTTATACGTTATACGTCATACGTTGTACGTAATACGTTATACGTTATACGTTATACGTAATACGTTATACGTTATACGTTACACGTTATACGTTATACGTCACACGTTATACATCACACGTTATACGTTATACGTTACACGTTATACGTTGTACGTTATACGTTATACGTTATACGTTATACGTTATACGTTATACGTTATACGTTATACGTTATAGGTTATACATTATACGTTACACGTTATACGTTATACGTTATACGTTATACGTTATACGTTATACGTCATACGTTATACGTTACACGTTATACGTCACACGTTATACGTTATACGTTACACGTTATACGTTATACGTTATACGTTATACGTTATACGTTATACGTTATACGTTAAACGTTATACGTTATACGTTATTAGTTATACGTTATACGTTATACGTTATATGCTACACGTTATACGTTATACGTTATACGTTATACGTTATACGTTATACGTTATACGTTACACGTTATACGTTATATGTTATACGTTATACGTAATATGTAATACGTTATACCATTTACGTTATTCGTTATACGTTCTTCGTTATGCGTTGTACGTTATACGTTGTGCGTTATACGTTACACGTTATACGTGACACGTTACACGTTATACGTTACACGTTATATGTTACACGTTATACGTTACACGTTACACGTTATACGTCACACGTTATACGTTATACGTTAGACGTTATACGTTATACGTTATACGTTATACGTTATACGTTATACGTTATACGTTATACGTTATACGTTATACGTTATACGTTATACGTTATACGTTATACGTAATACGCTATACGTTACACGTTATACGTTACACGTTATACGTTACACGTTATACGTTACACGTTATACGTTATATGTTATACGTTATACGTAATATGTAATACGTTATACCATTTACGTTATTCGTTATACGTTCTTCGTTATGCGTTGTACGTTATACGTTGTGCGTTATACGTTATACGTTACACGTTATACGTTACACGTTACACGTTATACGTCACACGTTATACGTTATACGTTAGACGTTATACGTTATACGTTACACGTTATACGTTCTTCGTTACACGTTGTACGTTATACGTTATGCGTTATACGTTAAACGTTATACGGTATACGTTATAAGTTATAAGTTATACGTTATACGTTATACGTTATACGTTATACGTTATACGTTATACGTTATACGTTATACGTTACACGTTATACGTTATACGTCACACGTTATACGTTATACGTCATACGTTGTACGTAATACGTTATACGTTATACGTTATACGTAATACGTTATACGTTATACGTTACACGTTATACGTTATACGTCACACGTTATACATCACACGTTATACGTTATACGTTACACGTTATACGTTGTACGTTATACGTTATACGTTATACGTTATACGTTATACGTTATACGTTATACGTTATACGTTATACGTTATACGTTATACGTTATACGTTATACGTTATACGTTACACGTTATACGTTATACGTTACACGTTATACGTTATACGTTATACGTTATACGTTATACGTCATAGCTTACACGATACACGTTATACGTCATACGTTATACGTTACACGTTATACGTCACACGTTATACGTTATACGTTACACGTTACACGTTATACGTTATACGTTATACCTTATACGTTATACGTTAAACGTTATACGTTATACGTTACACGTTATACGTTACACGTTATACGTTACACGTTATACGTTACACGTTATACGTTACACGTTATACGTTACACGTTATACGTTATACGTTATACGTTATACGTTATACGTTATTCGTTATACGTTATACGTTATACGTTATACGTTATACGGAATACGTTATACGTTATACGTTATACGTTATACGTTATACGTTAAACGTTATACGTTATACGTTACACGTTATACGTTATACGTTACACGTTATACGTTATACGTTATACGTTATACGTTATACGTTACACGTTATACGTTATACGTTACACGTTATACGTTATACGTTATACGTTATACGTTACACGTTATACGTTATACGTTATACGTTATACGTTATACGTTATACGTTATACGTTATACGTTATACGTTACACGTTATACGTTACACGTTATACGTTACACGTTATACGTTATACCTTATACGTTATACGTTATACGTTATACGTTATACGTTAAACGTTATACGTTATACGTTACACGTTATACGTTACACGTTATACGTTACACGTTATACGTTACACGTTATACGTTACACGTTATACGTTACACGTTATACGTTATACGTTATACGTTAAGCGTTATACGTTATACGTTACACGTTATACGTTATACGTTACACGTTATACGTTATACGTTATACGTTATACGTTATACGTCATAGCTTACACGATACACGTTATGCGTCATACGTTATACGTTACACGTTATAGGTCACACGTTATACGTTATACGTTACACGTTATACGTTATACCTTATACGTTATACGTTATACGTTATACGTTATACGTTAAACGTTATACGTTATACGTCACACGTTATACGTTATACGTTACACGTTATACGTTATACGTTATACGTTATACGTTATACGTTATACGTTATACGTTATACGTTATACGTTATACGTTATACGTTATACGTTACAAGTTATACGTTACACGTTATACGTTACACGTTATACGTTACACGTTATACGTTACACGTTATACGTTACACGTTATACGTTACACGTTATACGTTACACGTTATACGTTACACGTTATACGTTACACGTTATACGTTACACGTTATACGTTACACGTTATACGTTACACGTTATACGTTACACGTTATACGTTACACGTTATACGTTACACGTTATACGTTACACGTTATACGTTACACGTTATACGTTACACGTTATACGTTACACGTTATACGTTACACGTTATACGTTATATGTTATACGTTATACGTAATATGTAATACCTTATACCATTTACGTTATTCGTTATACGTTCTTCGTTATGCGTTGTACGTTATACGTTGTGCGTTATACGTTATACGTTATACGTGATACGTTACACGTTATACGTTACACGTTATACGTTACACGTTATACGTTACACGTTATACGTTACACGTTATACGTTACACGTTATACGTTACACGTTATACGTTACACGTTATACGTTACACGTTATACGTTACACGTTATACGTTACACGTTATACGTTACACGTTATACGTTACACGTTATACGTTACACGTTATACGTTACACGTTATACGTTACACGTTATACGTTACACGTTATACGTTACACGTTATACGTTACACGTTATACGTTACACGTTATACGTTACACGTTATACGTTACACGTTATACGTTACACGTTATACGTTATATGTTATACGTTATACGTAATATGTAATACGTTATACCATTTACGTTATTCGTTATACGTTCTTCGTTATGCGTTGTACGTTATACGTTGTGCGTTATACGTTACACGTTATACGTTACACGTTATACGTTACACGTTATACGTTACACGTTATACGTTACACGTTATACGTTACACGTTATACGTTACACGTTATACGTTATATGTTATACGTTATACGTAATATGTAATAGGTTATACCATTTACGTTATTCGTTATACGTTCTTCGTTATGCGTTGCACGTTATACGTTGTGCGTTATACGTTATACGTTACACGTTATACGTTACACATTACACGTTATACGTTATACGTTATACGTTATACGTTATACGTTATACGTTATACGTTATACGTTATACGTTATACGTTATACGTTATACGTTATACGTTATACGTTATACGCTATACGTTATACGTTATATAATACTTTATACGTTATACGTTACACGTTATACGTTATATGTTATACGTTATACGTAATATGTAATACGTTATACCATTTACGTTATTCGTTATACGTTCTTCGTTATGCGTTGTACGTTATACGTTGTGCGTTATACGTTATACGTTACACGTTATACGTTACACGTTACACGTTATACGTCACACGTTATACGTTATACGTTAGACGTTATACGTTATACGTTACACGTTATACGTTCTTCGTTACACGTTGTACGTTATACGTTATGCGTTATACGTTAAACGTTATACGGTATACGTTATAAGTTATAAGTTATACGTTATACGTTATACGTTATACGTTATACGTTATACGTTATACGTTATACGTTATACGTTATACGTTACACGTTATACGTTATACGTCACACGTTATACGTTATACGTCATACGTTGTACGTAATACGTTATACGTTATACGTTATACGTAATACGTTATACGTTATACGTTACACGTTATACGTTATACGTCACACGTTATACATCACACGTTATACGTTATACGTTACACGTTATACGTTGTACGTTATACGTTATACGTTATACGTTATACGTTATACGTTATACGTTATACGTTATACGTTATACGTTATACATTATACGTTACACGTTATACGTTATACGTTATACGTTATACGTTATACGTTATACGTCATACGTTATACGTTACACGTTATACGTCACACGTTATACGTTATACGTTACACGTTATACGTTATACGTTATACGTTATACGTTATACGTTATACGTTATACGTTAAACGTTATACGTTATACGTTATTAGTTATACGTTATACGTTATACGTTATATGCTACACGTTATACGTTATACGTTATACGTTATACGTTATACGTTATACGTTATACGTTACACGTTATACGTTATATGTTATACGTTATACGTAATATGTAATACGTTATACCATTTACGTTATTCGTTATACGTTCTTCGTTATGCGTTGTACGTTATACGTTGTGCGTTATACGTTACACGTTATACGTGACACGTTACACGTTATACGTTACACGTTATATGTTACACGTTATACGTTACACGTTACACGTTATACGTCACACGTTATACGTTATACGTTAGACGTTATACGTTATAC
The DNA here is from genome assembly GCF_051014685.1 of Ptiloglossa arizonensis. Taxonomy (NCBI): domain Eukaryota; kingdom Metazoa; phylum Arthropoda; class Insecta; order Hymenoptera; family Colletidae; genus Ptiloglossa; species Ptiloglossa arizonensis. Next base: position 458,338 of record NW_027478646.1, on the reverse strand, counting down.
GTTATACGTTATACGTTATACGTTATACGTTATACGTTATACGTTATACGTTATACGTTATACGTTATACGTTATACGTAATACGCTATACGTTACACGTTATACGTTACACGTTATACGTTACACGTTATACGTTACACGTTATACGTTATATGTTATACGTTATACGTAATATGTAATACGTTATACCATTTACGTTATTCGTTATACGTTCTTCGTTATGCGTTGTACGTTATACGTTGTGCGTTATACGTTATACGTTACACGTTATACGTTACACGTTACACGTTATACGTCACACGTTATACGTTATACGTTAGACGTTATACGTTATACGTTACACGTTATACGTTCTTCGTTACACGTTGTACGTTATACGTTATGCGTTATACGTTAAACGTTATACGGTATACGTTATAAGTTATAAGTTATACGTTATACGTTATACGTTATACGTTATACGTTATACGTTATACGTTATACGTTATACGTTACACGTTATACGTTATACGTCACACGTTATACGTTATACGTCATACGTTGTACGTAATACGTTATACGTTATACGTTATACGTAATACGTTATACGTTATACGTTACACGTTATACGTTATACGTCACACGTTATACATCACACGTTATACGTTATACGTTACACGTTATACGTTGTACGTTATACGTTATACGTTATACGTTATACGTTATACGTTATACGTTATACGTTATACGTTATACGTTATACGTTATACGTTATACGTTATACGTTATACGTTACACGTTATACGTTATACGTTACACGTTATACGTTATACGTTATACGTTATACGTTATACGTCATAGCTTACACGATACACGTTATACGTCATACGTTATACGTTACACGTTATACGTCACACGTTATACGTTATACGTTACACGTTACACGTTATACGTTATACGTTATACCTTATACGTTATACGTTAAACGTTATACGTTATACGTTACACGTTATACGTTACACGTTATACGTTACACGTTATACGTTACACGTTATACGTTACACGTTATACGTTACACGTTATACGTTATACGTTATACGTTATACGTTATACGTTATTCGTTATACGTTATACGTTATACGTTATACGTTATACGGAATACGTTATACGTTATACGTTATACGTTATACGTTATACGTTAAACGTTATACGTTATACGTTACACGTTATACGTTATACGTTACACGTTATACGTTATACGTTATACGTTATACGTTATACGTTATACGTTACACGTTATACGTTACACGTTATACGTTACACGTTATACGTTATACCTTATACGTTATACGTTATACGTTATACGTTATACGTTAAACGTTATACGTTATACGTTACACGTTATACGTTACACGTTATACGTTACACGTTATACGTTACACGTTATACGTTACACGTTATACGTTACACGTTATACGTTATACGTTATACGTTATACGTTATACGTTATTCGTTATACGTTATACGTTATACGTTATACGTTATACGGAATACGTTATACGTTAAACGTTATACGTTATACGTTATAAGTTATACGTTACACGTTATACGTTACATGTTATACGTTACACGTTATACGTTACACGTTATACGTTATATGTTATACGTTATACGTAATATGTAATACGTTATACCATTTACGTTATTCGTTATACGTTCTTCGTTATGCGTTGTACGTTATACGTTGTGCGTTATACGTTATACGTTACACGTTATACGTTACACGTTACACGTTATACGTCACACGTTATACGTTATACGTTAGACGTTATACGTTATACGTTATACGTTATACGTTATACGTTATACGTTATACGTTATACGTTATACGTTATACGTTATACGTTATACGTTATACGTTATACGTTATACGTTATACGTTATACGTTATACGTTATACGTTATACGTTATACGTTATACGTTATACGTTATACGTTATACGTTATACGTTATACGTTATACGTTATACGTTATACGTTATACGTTATACGTTATACGTTATACGTTATACGTTATACGTTATACGTTATACGTTATATAATACTTTATACGTTATACGTTACACGTTACACGTTATACGTTATACGTCACACGTAATACGTTATACGTTACACGTTATACGTTATACGTTATACGTTATACGTTATACGTTATACGTCATACGTTATACGTTACACGTTATACGTCACACGTTATACGTTATACGTTACACGTTATACGTTATACGTTATACGTTATACGTTATACGTTATACGTTATACGTTCAACGTTATACGTTATACGTTAAACGTTATACGTTATACGTTATTAGTTATACGTTATACGTTATACGTTATATGTTATATAATACTTTATACGTTATACGTTACACGTTATACGTTATATGTTATACGTTATACGTAATATGTAATACGTTATACCATTTACGTTATTCGTTATACGTTCTTCGTTATGCGTTGTACGTTATACGTTGTGCGTTATACGTTATACGTTACACGTTATACGTTACACGTTACACGTTATACGTCACACGTTATACGTTATACGTTAGACGTTATACGTTATACGTTACACGTTATACGTTCTTCGTTACACGTTGTACGTTATACGTTATGCGTTATACGTTAAACGTTATACGGTATACGTTATAAGTTATAAGTTATACGTTATACGTTATACGTTATACGTTATACGTTATACGTTATACGTTATACGTTATACGTTATACGTTACACGTTATACGTTATACGTCACACGTTATACGTTATACGTCATACGTTGTACGTAATACGTTATACGTTATACGTTATACGTAATACGTTATACGTTATACGTTACACGTTATACGTTATACGTCACACGTTATACATCACACGTTATACGTTATACGTTACACGTTATACGTTGTACGTTATACGTTATACGTTATACGTTATACGTTATACGTTATACGTTATACGTTATACGTTATACGTTATACATTATACGTTACACGTTATACGTTATACGTTATACGTTATACGTTATACGTTATACGTCATACGTTATACGTTACACGTTATACGTCACACGTTATACGTTATACGTTACACGTTATACGTTATACGTTATACGTTATACGTTATACGTTATACGTTATACGTTAAACGTTATACGTTATACGTTATTAGTTATACGTTATACGTTATACGTTATATGCTACACGTTATACGTTATACGTTATACGTTATACGTTATACGTTATACGTTATACGTTACACGTTATACGTTATATGTTATACGTTATACGTAATATGTAATACGTTATACCATTTACGTTATTCGTTATACGTTCTTCGTTATGCGTTGTACGTTATACGTTGTGCGTTATACGTTACACGTTATACGTGACACGTTACACGTTATACGTTACACGTTATATGTTACACGTTATACGTTACACGTTACACGTTATACGTCACACGTTATACGTTATACGTTAGACGTTATACGTTATACGTTATACGTTATACGTTATACGTTATACGTTATACGTTATACGTTATACGTTATACGTTATACGTTATACGTTATACGTTATACGTTATACGTAATACGCTATACGTTACACGTTATACGTTACACGTTATACGTTACACGTTATACGTTACACGTTATACGTTATATGTTATACGTTATACGTAATATGTAATACGTTATACCATTTACGTTATTCGTTATACGTTCTTCGTTATGCGTTGTACGTTATACGTTGTGCGTTATACGTTATACGTTACACGTTATACGTTACACGTTACACGTTATACGTCACACGTTATACGTTATACGTTAGACGTTATACGTTATACGTTACACGTTATACGTTCTTCGTTACACGTTGTACGTTATACGTTATGCGTTATACGTTAAACGTTATACGGTATACGTTATAAGTTATAAGTTATACGTTATACGTTATACGTTATACGTTATACGTTATACGTTATACGTTATACGTTATACGTTACACGTTATACGTTATACGTCACACGTTATACGTTATACGTCATACGTTGTACGTAATACGTTATACGTTATACGTTATACGTAATACGTTATACGTTATACGTTACACGTTATACGTTATACGTCACACGTTATACATCACACGTTATACGTTATACGTTACACGTTATACGTTGTACGTTATACGTTATACGTTATACGTTATACGTTATACGTTATACGTTATACGTTATACGTTATACGTTATACGTTATACGTTATACGTTATACGTTACACGTTATACGTTATTCGTTACACGTTATACGTTATACGTTATACGTTATACGTTATACGTCATAGCTTACACGATACACGTTATACGTCATACGTTATACGTTACACGTTATACGTCACACGTTATACGTTATACGTTACACGTTACACGTTATACGTTATACGTTATACCTTATACGTTATACGTTAAACGTTATACGTTATACGTTACACGTTATACGTTACACGTTATACGTTACACGTTATACGTTACACGTTATACGTTACACGTTATACGTTACACGTTATACGTTATACGTTATACGTTATACGTTATACGTTATTCGTTATACGTTATACGTTATACGTTATACGTTATACGGAATACGTTATACGTTATACGTTATACGTTATACGTTATACGTTAAACGTTATACGTTATACGTTACACGTTATACGTTATACGTTACACGTTATACGTTATACGTTATACGTTATACGTTATACGTTACACGTTATACGTTATACGTTACACGTTATACGTTATACGTTATACGTTATACGTTACACGTTATACGTTATACGTTATACGTTATACGTTATACGTTATACGTTATACGTTATACGTTATACGTTACACGTTATACGTTACACGTTATACGTTACACGTTATACGTTATACCTTATACGTTATACGTTATACGTTATACGTTATACGTTAAACGTTATACGTTATACGTTACACGTTATACGTTACACGTTATACGTTACACGTTATACGTTACACGTTATACGTTACACGTTATACGTTACACGTTATACGTTATACGTTATACGTTATACGTTATACGTTATTCGTTATACGTTATACGTTATACGTTATACGTTATACGGAATACGTTATACGTTATACGTTATACGTCATACGTTATACGTTATACGTTACACGTTATACGTTATATGTTATACGTTATACGTTATACGTTATACGTTATACGTTAAACGTTATACGTTATACGTTATAAGTTATACGTTACACGTTATACGTTACATGTTATACGTTACACGTTATACGTTACACGTTATACGTTATATGTTATACGTTATACGTAATATGTAATAGGTTATACCATTTACGTTATTCGTTATACGTTCTTCGTTATGCGTTGCACGTTATACGTTGTGCGTTATACGTTATACGTTACACGTTATACGTTACACATTACACGTTATACGTTATACGTTATACGTTATACGTTATACGTTATACGTTATACGTTATACGTTATACGTTATACGTTATACGTTATACGTTATACGTTATACGTTATACGTTATACGTTATACGTTATATAATACTTTATACGTTATACGTTACACGTTATACGTTATATGTTATACGTTATACGTAATATGTAATACGTTATACCATTTACGTTATTCGTTATACGTTCTTCGTTATGCGTTGTACGTTATACGTTGTGCGTTATACGTTATACGTTACACGTTATACGTTACACGTTACACGTTATACGTCACACGTTATACGTTATACGTTAGACGTTATACGTTATACGTTACACGTTATACGTTCTTCGTTACACGTTGTACGTTATACGTTATGCGTTATACGTTAAACGTTATACGGTATACGTTATAAGTTATAAATTATACGTTATACGTTATACGTTATACGTTATACGTTATACGTTATACGTTATACGTTATACGTTATACGTTACACGTTATACGTTATACGTCACACGTTATACGTTATACGTCATACGTTGTACGTAATACGTTATACGTTATACGTTATACGTAATACGTTATACGTTATACGTTACACGTTATACGTTATACGTCACACGTTATACATCACACGTTATACGTTATACGTTACACGTTATACGTTGTACGTTATACGTTATACGTTATACGTTATACGTTATTCGTTATACGTTATACGTTATACGTTATACGTTATACGGAATACGTTATACGTTATACGTTATACGTTATACGTTATACGTTAAACGTTATACGTTATACGTTACACGTTATACGTTATACGTTACACGTTATACGTTATACGTTATACGTTATACGTTATACGTTACACGTTATACGTTATACGTTACACGTTATACGTTATACGTTATACGTTATACGTTACACGTTATACGTTATACGTTATACGTTATACGTTATACGTTATACGTTATACGTTATACGTTATACGTTACACGTTATACGTTACACGTTATACGTTACACGTTATACGTTATACCTTATACGTTATACGTTATACGTTATACGTTATACGTTAAACGTTATACGTTATACGTTACACGTTATACGTTACACGTTATACGTTACACGTTATACGTTACACGTTATACGTTACACGTTATACGTTACACGTTATACGTTATACGTTATACGTTATACGTTATACGTTATTCGTTATACGTTATACGTTATACGTTATACGTTATACGTTATACGGAATACGTTATACGTTATACGTTATACGTCATACGTTATACGTTATACGTTACACGTTATACGTTATATGTTATACGTTATACGTTATACGTTATACGTTATACGTTAAACGTTATACGTTATACGTTATAAGTTATACGTTACACGTTATACGTTACATGTTATACGTTACACGTTATACGTTACACGTTATACGTTATATGTTATACGTTATACGTAATATGTAATAGGTTATACCATTTACGTTATTCGTTATACGTTCTTCGTTATGCGTTGCACGTTATACGTTGTGCGTTATACGTTATACGTTACACGTTATACGTTACACATTACACGTTATACGTTATACGTTATACGTTATACGTTATACGTTATACGTTATACGTTATACGTTATACGTTATACGTTATACGTTATACGTTATACGTTATACGTTATACGTTATACGTTATACGTTATATAATACTTTATACGTTATACGTTACACGTTATACGTTATATGTTATACGTTATACGTAATATGTAATACGTTATACCATTTACGTTATTCGTTATACGTTCTTCGTTATGCGTTGTACGTTATACGTTGTGCGTTATACGTTATACGTTACACGTTATACGTTACACGTTACACGTTATACGTCACACGTTATACGTTATACGTTAGACGTTATACGTTATACGTTACACGTTATACGTTCTTCGTTACACGTTGTACGTTATACGTTATGCGTTATACGTTAAACGTTATACGGTATACGTTATAAGTTATAAATTATACGTTATACGTTATACGTTATACGTTATACGTTATACGTTATACGTTATACGTTATACGTTATACGTTACACGTTATACGTTATACGTCACACGTTATACGTTATACGTCATACGTTGTACGTAATACGTTATACGTTATACGTTATACGTAATACGTTATACGTTATACGTTACACGTTATACGTTATACGTCACACGTTATACATCACACGTTATACGTTATACGTTACACGTTATACGTTGTACGTTATACGTTATACGTTATACGTTATACGTTATACGTTATACGTTATACGTTATACGTTATACGTTATACATTATACGTTACACGTTATACGTTATACGTTATACGTTATACGTTATACGTTATACGTCATACGTTATACGTTACACGTTATACGTCACACGTTATACGTTATACGTTACACGTTATACGTTATACGTTATACGTTATACGTTATACGTTATACGTTATACGTTAAACGTTATACGTTATACGTTATTAGTTATACGTTATACGTTATACGTTATATGCTACACGTTATACGTTATACGTTATACGTTATACGTTATACGTTATACGTTATACGTTACACGTTATACGTTATATGTTATACGTTATACGTAATATGTAATACGTTATACCATTTACGTTATTCGTTATACGTTCTTCGTTATGCGTTGTACGTTATACGTTGTGCGTTATACGTTACACGTTATACGTGACACGTTACACGTTATACGTTACACGTTATATGTTACACGTTATACGTTACACGTTACACGTTATACGTCACACGTTATACGTTATACGTTAGACGTTATACGTTATACGTTATACGTTATACGTTATACGTTATACGTTATACGTTATACGTTATACGTTATACGTTATACGTTATACGTTATACGTTATACGTAATACGCTATACGTTACACGTTATACGTTACACGTTATACGTTACACGTTATACGTTACACGTTATACGTTATATGTTATACGTTATACGTAATATGTAATACGTTATACCATTTACGTTATTCGTTATACGTTCTTCGTTATGCCTTGTACGTTATACGTTGTGCGTTATACGTTATACGTTACACGTTATACGTTACACGTTACACGTTATACGTCACACGTTATACGTTATACGTTAGACGTTATACGTTATACGTTACACGTTATACGTTCTTCGTTACACGTTGTACGTTATACGTTATGCGTTATACGTTAAACGTTATACGGTATACGTTATAAGTTATAAGTTATACGTTATACGTTATACGTTATACGTTATACGTTATACGTTATACGTTATACGTTATACGTTACACGTTATACGTTATACGTCACACGTTATACGTTATACGTCATACGTTGTACGTAATACGTTATACGTTATACGTTATACGTAATACGTTATACGTTATACGTTACACGTTATACGTTATACGTCACACGTTATACATCACACGTTATACGTTATACGTTACACGTTATACGTTGTACGTTATACGTTATACGTTATACGTTATACGTTATACGTTATACGTTATACGTTATACGTTATACGTTATACGTTATACGTTATACGTTATACGTTATACGTTACACGTTATACGTTATACGTTACACGTTATACGTTATACGTTATACGTTATACGTTATACGTCATAGCTTACACGATACACGTTATACGTCATACGTTATACGTTACACGTTATACGTCACACGTTATACGTTATACGTTACACGTTACACGTTATACGTTATACGTTATACCTTATACGTTATACGTTAAACGTTATACGTTATACGTTACACGTTATACGTTACACGTTATACGTTACACGTTATACGTTACACGTTATACGTTACACGTTATACGTTACACGTTATACGTTATACGTTATACGTTATACGTTATACGTTATTCGTTATACGTTATACGTTATACGTTATACGTTATACGGAATACGTTATACGTTATACGTTATACGTTATACGTTATACGTTAAACGTTATACGTTATACGTTACACGTTATACGTTATACGTTACACGTTATACGTTATACGTTATACGTTATACGTTATACGTTACACGTTATACGTTATACGTTACACGTTATACGTTATACGTTATACGTTATACGTTACACGTTATACGTTATACGTTATACGTTATACGTTATACGTTATACGTTATACGTTATACGTTATACGTTACACGTTATACGTTACACGTTATACGTTACACGTTATACGTTATACCTTATACGTTATACGTTATACGTTATACGTTATACGTTAAACGTTATACGTTATACGTTACACGTTATACGTTACACGTTATACGTTACACGTTATACGTTACACGTTATACGTTACACGTTATACGTTACACGTTATACGTTATACGTTATACGTTATACGTTATACGTTATTCGTTATACGTTATACGTTATACGTTATACGTTATACGGAATACGTTATACGTTATACGTTATACGTCATACGTTATACGTTATACGTTACACGTTATACGTTATATGTTATACGTTATACGTTATACGTTATACGTTATACGTTATACGTTAAACGTTATACGTTATACGTTATAAGTTATACGTTACACGTTATACGTTACATGTTATACGTTACACGTTATACGTTACACGTTATACGTTATATGTTATACGTTATACGTAATATGTAATACGTTATACCATTTACGTTATTCGTTATACGTTCTTCGTTATGCGTTGTACGTTATACGTTGTGCGTTATACGTTATACGTTACACGTTATACGTTACACGTTACACGTTATACGTCACACGTTATACGTTATACGTTAGACGTTATACGGAATACGTTATACGTTATACGTTATACGTTATACGTTATACGTTAAACGTTATACGTTATACGTTACACGTTATACGTTATACGTTACACGTTATACGTTATACGTTATACGTTATACGTTATACGTTACACGTTATACGTTATACGTTACACGTTATACGTTATACGTTATACGTTATACGTTACACGTTATACGTTATACGTTATACGTTATACGTTATACGTTATACGTTATACGTTATACGTTATACGTTACACGTTATACGTTACACGTTATACGTTACACGTTATACGTTATACCTTATACGTTATACGTTATACGTTATACGTTATACGTTAAACGTTATACGTTATACGTTACACGTTATACGTTACACGTTATACGTTACACGTTATACGTTACACGTTATACGTTACACGTTATACGTTACACGTTATACGTTATACGTTATACGTTATACGTTATACGTTATTCGTTATACGTTATACGTTATACGTTATACGTTATACGGAATACGTTATACGTTAAACGTTATACGTTATACGTTATAAGTTATACGTTACACGTTATACGTTACATGTTATACGTTACACGTTATACGTTACACGTTATACGTTATATGTTATACGTTATACGTAATATGTAATACGTTATACCATTTACGTTATTCGTTATACGTTCTTCGTTATGCGTTGTACGTTATACGTTGTGCGTTATACGTTATACGTTATACGTTATATAATACTTTATACGTTATACGTTACACGTTACACGTTATACGTTATACGTCACACGTAATACGTTATACGTTATACGTTATACGTTATACGTTACACGTTATACGTTATACGTTATACGTTATACGTTATATGTTATACGTTACACGTTATACGTTATATGTTATACGTTATACGTAATATGTAATACGTTATACCATTTACGTTATTCGTTATACGTTCTTCGTTATGCGTTGTACGTTATACGTTGTGCGTTATACGTTACACGTTATACGTGATACGTTACACGTTATACGTTACACGTTATATGTTACACGTTATACGTTACACGTTACACGTTATACGTCACACGTTATACGTTATACGTTAGACGTTATACGTTATACGTTATACGTTATACGTTATACGTTATACGTTATACGTTATACGTTATACGTTATACGTTATACGTAATACGTTATACGTTATACGTTATACGTTATACGTTATACGTTATACGTTATACGTTATACGTTATACGTTATACGTTATACGTTATACGTTATACGTTATACGTTATACGTTATACGTTATACGTTATACGTTATACGTTATACGTTATACGTTATACGTTATATAATACTTTGTACGTTACACGTAACACGTTATACGTTATGCGTCACACGTAATACGTTATACGTTATACGTTATACCTTATACGTTATACGTTATACGTTATACGTTATACGTTAAACGTTATACGTTATACGTTACACGTTATACGTTATACGTTACACGTTATACGTTATACGTTATACGTTATACGTTACACGTTATACGTTATACGTTATACGTTATACGTTATACGTTATACGTTATACGTTATACGTTATACGTTACACGTTGTACGGTACACGTTATACGTTACACGTTATACGTTATACCTTATACGTTATACGTTATACGTTATACGTTATACGTTAAACGTTATACGTTATACGTTACACGTTATACGTTACACGTTATACGTTACACGTTATACGTTACACGTTATACGTTACACGTTATACGTTACACGTTATACGTTATATGTTATACGTTATACGTAATATGTAATACGTTATACCATTTACGTTATTCGTTATACGTTCTTCGTTATGCGTTGTACGTTATACGTTGTGCGTTATACGTTATACGTTACACGTTATACGTTACACGTTACACGTTATACGTCACACGTTATACGTTATACGTTAGACGTTATACGTTATACGTTACACGTTATACGTTCTTCGTTACACGTTGTACGTTATACGTTATGCGTTATACGTTAAACGTTATACGGTATACGTTATACGTTATACGTTATACGTTATACGTTATACGTTATACGTTATACGTTATACGTTATACGTTATACGTTATACGTTATACGTTATACGTTATACGTTATACGTTATACGTTATACGTTATACGTTATATAATACTTTGTACGTTACACGTAACACGTTATACGTTATGCGTCACACGTAATACGTTATACGTTATACGTTATACCTTATACGTTATACGTTATACGTTATACGTTATACGTTAAACGTTATACGTTATACGTTACACGTTATACGTTATACGTTACACGTTATACGTTATACGTTATACGTTATACGTTACACGTTATACGTTATACGTTATACGTTATACGTTATACGTTATACGTTATACGTTATACGTTATACGTTACACGTTGTACGGTACACGTTATACGTTACACGTTATACGTTATACCTTATACGTTATACGTTATACGTTATACGTTATACGTTAAACGTTATACGTTATACGTTAAACGTTATACGTTATACGTTACACGTTATACGTTACACGTTATACGTTACACGTTATACGTTACACGTTATACGTTACACGTTATACGTTACACGTTATACGTTATACGTTATACGTTATACGTTATACGTTATTCGTTATACGTTATACGTTATACGTTATACGTTATACGGAATACGTTATACGTTATACGTTATACGTCATACGTTATACGTTATACGTTACACGTTATACGTTATATGTTATACGTTATACGTTATACGTTATACGTTATACGTTAAACGTTATACGTTATACGTTATAAGTTATACGTTACACGTTATACGTTACATGTTATACGTTACACGTTATACGTTACACGTTATACGTTATATGTTATACGTTATACGTAATATGTAATAGGTTATACCATTTACGTTATTCGTTATACGTTCTTCGTTATGCGTTGCACGTTATACGTTGTGCGTTATACGTTATACGTTACACGTTATACGTTACACATTACACGTTATACGTTATACGTTATACGTTATACGTTATACGTTATACGTTATACGTTATACGTTATACGTTATACGTTATACGTTATACGTTATACGTTATACGTTATACGTTATACGTTATACGTTATATAATACTTTATACGTTATACGTTACACGTTATACGTTATATGTTATACGTTATACGTAATATGTAATACGTTATACCATTTACGTTATTCGTTATACGTTCTTCGTTATGCGTTGTACGTTATACGTTGTGCGTTATACGTTATACGTTACACGTTATACGTTACACGTTACACGTTATACGTCACACGTTATACGTTATACGTTAGACGTTATACGTTATACGTTACACGTTATACGTTCTTCGTTACACGTTGTACGTTATACGTTATGCGTTATACGTTAAACGTTATACGGTATACGTTATAAGTTATAAATTATACGTTATACGTTATACGTTATACGTTATACGTTATACGTTATACGTTATACGTTATACGTTATACGTTACACGTTATACGTTATACGTCACACGTTATACGTTATACGTCATACGTTGTACGTAATACGTTATACGTTATACGTTATACGTAATACGTTATACGTTATACGTTACACGTTATACGTTATACGTCACACGTTATACATCACACGTTATACGTTATACGTTACACGTTATACGTTGTACGTTATACGTTATACGTTATACGTTATACGTTATACGTTATACGTTATACGTTATACGTTATACGTTATACATTATACGTTACACGTTATACGTTATACGTTATACGTTATACGTTATACGTTATACGTCATACGTTATACGTTACACGTTATACGTCACACGTTATACGTTATACGTTACACGTTATACGTTATACGTTATACGTTATACGTTATACGTTATACGTTATACGTTAAACGTTATACGTTATACGTTATTAGTTATACGTTATACGTTATACGTTATATGCTACACGTTATACGTTATACGTTATACGTTATACGTTATACGTTATACGTTATACGTTACACGTTATACGTTATATGTTATACGTTATACGTAATATGTAATACGTTATACCATTTACGTTATTCGTTATACGTTCTTCGTTATGCGTTGTACGTTATACGTTGTGCGTTATACGTTACACGTTATACGTGACACGTTACACGTTATACGTTACACGTTATATGTTACACGTTATACGTTACACGTTACACGTTATACGTCACACGTTATACGTTATACGTTAGACGTTATACGTTATACGTTATACGTTATACGTTATACGTTATACGTTATACGTTATACGTTATACGTTATACGTTATACGTTATACGTTATACGTTATACGTAATACGCTATACGTTACACGTTATACGTTACACGTTATACGTTACACGTTATACGTTACACGTTATACGTTATATGTTATACGTTATACGTAATATGTAATACGTTATACCATTTACGTTATTCGTTATACGTTCTTCGTTATGCGTTGTACGTTATACGTTGTGCGTTATACGTTATACGTTACACGTTATACGTTACACGTTACACGTTATACGTCACACGTTATACGTTATACGTTAGACGTTATACGTTATACGTTACACGTTATACGTTCTTCGTTACACGTTGTACGTTATACGTTATGCGTTATACGTTAAACGTTATACGGTATACGTTATAAGTTATAAGTTATACGTTATACGTTATACGTTATACGTTATACGTTATACGTTATACGTTATACGTTATACGTTACACGTTATACGTTATACGTCACACGTTATACGTTATACGTCATACGTTGTACGTAATACGTTATACGTTATACGTTATACGTAATACGTTATACGTTATACGTTACACGTTATACGTTATACGTCACACGTTATACATCACACGTTATACGTTATACGTTACACGTTATACGTTGTACGTTATACGTTATACGTTATACGTTATACGTTATACGTTATACGTTATACGTTATACGTTATACGTTATACGTTATACGTTATACGTTATACGTTATACGTTACACGTTATACGTTATACGTTACACGTTATACGTTATACGTTATACGTTATACGTTATACGTCATAGCTTACACGATACACGTTATACGTCATACGTTATACGTTACACGTTATACGTCACACGTTATACGTTATACGTTACACGTTACACGTTATACGTTATACGTTATACCTTATACGTTATACGTTAAACGTTATACGTTATACGTTACACGTTATACGTTACACGTTATACGTTACACGTTATACGTTACACGTTATACGTTACACGTTATACGTTACACGTTATACGTTATACGTTATACGTTATACGTTATACGTTATTCGTTATACGTTATACGTTATACGTTATACGTTATACGGAATACGTTATACGTTATACGTTATACGTTATACGTTATACGTTAAACGTTATACGTTATACGTTACACGTTATACGTTATACGTTACACGTTATACGTTATACGTTATACGTTATACGTTATACGTTACACGTTATACGTTATACGTTACACGTTATACGTTATACGTTATACGTTATACGTTACACGTTATACGTTATACGTTATACGTTATACGTTATACGTTATACGTTATACGTTATACGTTATACGTTACACGTTATACGTTACACGTTATACGTTACACGTTATACGTTATACCTTATACGTTATACGTTATACGTTATACGTTATACGTTAAACGTTATACGTTATACGTTACACGTTATACGTTACACGTTATACGTTACACGTTATACGTTACACGTTATACGTTACACGTTATACGTTACACGTTATACGTTATACGTTATACGTTATACGTTATACGTTATTCGTTATACGTTATACGTTATACGTTATACGTTATACGGAATACGTTATACGTTATACGTTATACGTCATACGTTATACGTTATACGTTACACGTTATACGTTATATGTTATACGTTATACGTTATACGTTATACGTTATACGTTATACGTTAAACGTTATACGTTATACGTTATAAGTTATACGTTACACGTTATACGTTACATGTTATACGTTACACGTTATACGTTACACGTTATACGTTATATGTTATACGTTATACGTAATATGTAATACGTTATACCATTTACGTTATTCGTTATACGTTCTTCGTTATGCGTTGTACGTTATACGTTGTGCGTTATACGTTATACGTTACACGTTATACGTTACACGTTACACGTTATACGTCACACGTTATACGTTATACGTTAGACGTTATACGGAATACGTTATACGTTATACGTTATACGTTATACGTTATACGTTAAACGTTATACGTTATACGTTACACGTTATACGTTATACGTTACACGTTATACGTTATACGTTATACGTTATACGTTATACGTTACACGTTATACGTTATACGTTACACGTTATACGTTATACGTTATACGTTATACGTTACACGTTATACGTTATACGTTATACGTTATACGTTATACGTTATACGTTATACGTTATACGTTATACGTTACACGTTATACGTTACACGTTATACGTTACACGTTATACGTTATACCTTATACGTTATACGTTATACGTTATACGTTATACGTTAAACGTTATACGTTATACGTTACACGTTATACGTTACACGTTATACGTTACACGTTATACGTTACACGTTATACGTTACACGTTATACGTTACACGTTATACGTTATACGTTATACGTTATACGTTATACGTTATTCGTTATACGTTATACGTTATACGTTATACGTTATACGGAATACGTTATACGTTAAACGTTATACGTTATACGTTATAAGTTATACGTTACACGTTATACGTTACATGTTATACGTTACACGTTATACGTTACACGTTATACGTTATATGTTATACGTTATACGTAATATGTAATACGTTATACCATTTACGTTATTCGTTATACGTTCTTCGTTATGCGTTGTACGTTATACGTTGTGCGTTATACGTTATACGTTACACGTTATACGTTACACGTTACACGTTATACGTCACACGTTATACGTTATACGTTATACGTTATACGTTATACGTTATACGTTATACGTTATACGTTATACGTTATACGTTATACGTTATACGTTATACGTTATACGTTATACGTTATACGTTATACGTTATACGTTATACGTTATACGTTATACGTTATACGTTATACGTTATACGTTATACGTTATACGTTATACGTTATACGTTATACGTTATACGTTATACGTTATACGTTATACGTTATACGTTATACGTTATACGTTATACGTTATACGTTATATAATACTTTATACGTTATACGTTACACGTTACACGTTATACGTTATACGTCACACGTAATACGTTATACGTTACACGTTATACGTTATACGTTATACGTTATACGTTATACGTTATACGTCATACGTTATACGTTACACGTTATACGTCACACGTTATACGTTATACGTTACACGTTATACGTTATACGTTATACGTTATACGTTATACGTTATACGTTATACGTTAAACGTTATACGTTATACGTTAAACGTTATACGTTATACGTTATTAGTTATACGTTATACGTTATACGTTATATGTTACACGTTATACGTTATACGTTATACGTTATACGTTATATGTTATACGTTACACGTTATACGTTATATGTTATACGTTATACGTAATATGTAATACGTTATACCATTTACGTTATTCGTTATACGTTCTTCGTTATGCGTTGTACGTTATACGTTGTGCGTTATACGTTACACGTTATACGTGATACGTTACACGTTATACGTTACACGTTATATGTTACACGTTATACGTTACACGTTACACGTTATACGTCACACGTTATACGTTATACGTTAGACGTTATACGTTATACGTTATACGTTATACGTTATACGTTATACGTTATACGTTATACGTTATACGTTATACGTTATACGTAATACGTTATACGTTATACGTTATACGTTATACGTTATACGTTATACGTTATACGTTATACGTTATACGTTATACGTTATACGTTATACGTTATACGTTATACGTTATACGTTATACGTTATACGTTATACGTTATACGTTATACGTTATACGTTATATAATACTTTGTACGTTACACGTAACACGTTATACGTTATGCGTCACACGTAATACGTTATACGTTATACGTTATACCTTATACGTTATACGTTATACGTTATACGTTATACGTTAAACGTTATACGTTATACGTTACACGTTATACGTTATACGTTACACGTTATACGTTATACGTTATACGTTATACGTTACACGTTATACGTTATACGTTATACGTTATACGTTATACGTTATACGTTATACGTTATACGTTATACGTTACACGTTGTACGGTACACGTTATACGTTACACGTTATACGTTATACCTTATACGTTATACGTTATACGTTATACGTTATACGTTAAACGTTATACGTTATACGTTACACGTTATACGTTACACGTTATACGTTACACGTTATACGTTACACGTTATACGTTACACGTTATACGTTACACGTTATACGTTATATGTTATACGTTATACGTAATATGTAATACGTTATACCATTTACGTTATTCGTTATACGTTCTTCGTTATGCGTTGTACGTTATACGTTGTGCGTTATACGTTATACGTTACACGTTATACGTTACACGTTACACGTTATACGTCACACGTTATACGTTATACGTTAGACGTTATACGTTATACGTTACACGTTATACGTTCTTCGTTACACGTTGTACGTTATACGTTATGCGTTATACGTTAAACGTTATACGGTATACGTTATACGTTATACGTTATACGTTATACGTTATACGTTATACGTTATACGTTATACGTTATACGTTATACGTTATACGTTATACGTTATACGTTATACGTTATACGTTATACGTTATACGTTATACGTTATATAATACTTTGTACGTTACACGTAACACGTTATACGTTATGCGTCACACGTAATACGTTATACGTTATACGTTATACCTTATACGTTATACGTTATACGTTATACGTTATACGTTAAACGTTATACGTTATACGTTACACGTTATACGTTATACGTTACACGTTATACGTTATACGTTATACGTTATACGTTACACGTTATACGTTATACGTTATACGTTATACGTTATACGTTATACGTTATACGTTATACGTTATACGTTACACGTTGTACGGTACACGTTATACGTTACACGTTATACGTTATACCTTATACGTTATACGTTATACGTTATACGTTATACGTTAAACGTTATACGTTATACGTTACACGTTATACGTTACACGTTATACGTTACACGTTATACGTTACACGTTATACGTTACACGTTATACGTTACACGTTATACGTTATATGTTATACGTTATACGTAATATGTAATACGTTATACCATTTACGTTATTCGTTATACGTTCTTCGTTATGCGTTGTACGTTATACGTTGTGCGTTATACGTTATACGTTACACGTTATACGTTACACGTTACACGTTATACGTCACACGTTATACGTTATACGTTAGACGTTATACGTTATACGTTACACGTTATACGTTCTTCGTTACACGTTGTACGTTATACGTTATGCGTTATACGTTAAACGTTATACGGTATACGTTATAAGTTATAAGTTATACGTTATACGTTATACGTTATACGTTATACGTTATACGTTACACGTTATACGTCACACGTTATACGTTATACGTTAGACGTTATACGTTATACGTTATACGTTATACGTTATACGTTATACGTTATACGTTATACGTTATACGTTATACGTTATACGTTATACGTTATACGTTATACGTTATACGTTATACGTTATACGTTATACGTTATATAATACTTTGTACGTTACACGTAACACGTTATACGTTATGCGTCACACGTAATACGTTATACGTTATACGTTATACCTTATACGTTATACGTTATACGTTATACGTTATACGTTAAACGTTATACGTTATACGTTACACGTTATACGTTATACGTTACACGTTATACGTTATACGTTATACGTTATACGTTACACGTTATACGTTATACGTTATACGTTATACGTTATACGTTATACGTTATACGTTATACGTTATACGTTACACGTTGTACGGTACACGTTATACGTTACACGTTATACGTTATACCTTATACGTTATACGTTATACGTTATACGTTATACGTTAAACGTTATACGTTATACGTTACACGTTATACGTTACACGTTATACGTTACACGTTATACGTTACACGTTATACGTTACACGTTATACGTTACACGTTATACGTTACACGTTATACGTTATATGTTATACGTTATACGTAATATGTAATACGTTATACCATTTACGTTATTCGTTATACGTTCTTCGTTATGCGTTGTACGTTATACGTTGTGCGTTATACGTTATACGTTACACGTTATACGTTACACGTTACACGTTATACGTCACACGTTATACGTTATACGTTAGACGTTATACGTTATACGTTACACGTTATACGTTCTTCGTTACACGTTGTACGTTATACGTTATGCGTTATACGTTAAACGTTATACGGTATACGTTATAAGTTATAAGTTATACGTTATACGTTATACGTTATACGTTATACGTTATACGTTATACGTTATACGTTATACGTTACACGTTATACGTTATACGTCACACGTTAAACGTTATACGTCATACGTTGTACGTAATACGTTATACGTTATACGTTATACGTAATACGTTATACGTTATACGTTACACGTTATACGTTATACGTCACACGTTATACATCACACGTTATACGTTATACGTTACACGTTATACGTTGTACGTTATACGTTATACGTTATACGTTATACGTTATACGTTATACGTTATACGTTATACGTTATACGTTATACGTTATACGTTATACGTTATACGTTATACGTTACACGTTATACGTTATACGTTACACGTTATACGTTATACGTTATACGTTATACGTTATACGTCATAGCTTACACGATACACGTTATACGTCATACGTTATACGTTACACGTTATACGTCACACGTTATACGTTATACGTTACACGTTACACGTTATACGTTATACGTTATACCTTATACGTTATACGTTATACGTTATACGTTATACGTTAAACGTTATACGTTATACGTTATACCTTATACGTTATACGTTATACGTTATACGTTATACGTTAAACGTTATACGTTATACGTTACACGTTATACGTTACACGTTATACGTTACATGTTATACGTTACACGTTATACGTTACACGTTATACGTTATATGTTATACGTTATACGTAATATGTAATACGTTATACCATTTACGTTATTCGTTATACGTTCTTCGTTATGCGTTGTACGTTATACGTTGTGCGTTATACGTTATACGTTACACGTTATACGTTACACGTTACACGTTATACGTCACACGTTATACGTTATACGTTAGACGTTATACGTTATACGTTATACGTTATACGTTATACGTTATACGTTATACGTTATACGTTATACGTTATACGTTATACGTTATACGTTATACGTTATACGTTATACGTTATACGTTATACGTTATACGTTATACGTTATACGTTATACGTTATACGTTATACGTTATACGTTATACGTTATACGTTATACGTTATACGTTATACGTTATACGTTATACGTTATACGTTATACGTTATACGTTATACGTTATACGTTATACGTTATATAATACTTTATACGTTATACGTTACACGTTACACGTTATACGTTATACGTCACACGTAATACGTTATACGTTAGACGTTATACGTTATACGTTATACGTTATACGTTATACGTTATACGTTATACGTCATACGTTATACGTTACACGTTATACGTCACACGTTATACGTTATACGTTACACGTTATACGTTATACGTTATACGTTATACGTTATACGTTATACGTTATACGTTAAACGTTATACGTTATACGTTATTAGTTATACGTTATACGTTATACGTTATATGTTACACGTTATACGTTATACGTTATACGTTATACGTTATACGTTATACGTTATACGTTACACGTTATACGTTATATGTTATACGTTATACGTAATATGTAATACGTTATACCATTTACGTTATTCGTTATACGTTCTTCGTTATGCGTTGTACGTTATACGTTGTGCGTTATACGTTACACGTTATACGTTATACGTTACACGTTATACGTTACACGTTATATGTTACACGTTATACGTTACACGTTACACGTTATACGTCACACGTTATACGTTATACGTTAGACGTTATACGTTATACGTTATACGTTATACGTTATACGTTATACGTTATACGTTATACGTTATACGTTATACGTTATACGTAATACGTTATACGTTATACGTTATACGTTATACGTTATACGTTATACGTTATACGTTATACGTTATACGTTATACGTTATACGTTATACGTTATACGTTATACGTTATACGTTATACGTTATACGTTATACGTTATACGTTATACGTTATACGTTATACGTTATACGTTATACGTTATATAATACTTTGTACGTTACACGTAACACGTTATACGTTATGCGTCACACGTAATACGTTATACGTTATACGTTATACCTTATACGTTATACGTTATACGTTATACGTTATACGTTAAACGTTATACGTTATACGTTATACGTTATACGTTATACGTTAGACGTTATACGTTATACGTTATACGTTATACGTTATTCGTTATACGTTATACGTTATACGTTATACGTTATACGTTATACGTAATACGTTATACGTTATACGTTATATGTTATACGTTATACGTTATACGTTATACGTTATACGTTATACGTTATACGTTATACGTTATACGTTATACGTTATACGTTATACGTTATACGTTATACGTTATACGTTATACGTTATACGTTATACGTTATACGTTATACGTTATACGTTATACGTTATACGTTATATAATACTTTGTACGTTACACGTAACACGTTATACGTTATGCGTCACACGTAATACGTTATACGTTACACGTTATACGTTATACGTTATACGTTATACGTTATACGTTATACGTTATACGTTACACCTTATACGTCACACGTTATACGTTATACGTTACACGTTATACGTTATACGTTATACGTTATACGTTATACGTTATACGTTAAACGTTATACGTTATACGTTATACGTTATCCGTTATACGTTATACGTTACACGTTATACGTTACACGTTACACGTTATACGTCACACGTTATACGTTATACGTTAGACGTTATACGTTATACGTTATACGTTAGACGTTATACGTTATACGTTATACGTTATACGTTATTCGTTATACGTTATACGTTATACGTTATACGTTATACGTTATACGTAATACGTTATACGTTATACGTAATACGTTATACGTTATACGTTATACGTTATACGTTATACGTTATACGTTATACGTTATACGTTATACGTTATACGTTATACGTTATACGTTATACGTTATACGTTATACGTTATACGTTATACGTTATACGTTATACGTTATACGTTATACGTTATACGTTATACGTTATACGTTATACGTTATATAATACTTTATACGTTACACGTAACACGTTATACGTTATACGTCACACGTAATACGTTATACGTTACACGTTATACGTTATACGTTATACGTTATACGTTATACGTTATACGTTATACGTTACACCTTATACGTCACACGTTATACGTTATACGTTACACGTTATACGTTATACGTTATACGTTATACGTTATACGTTATACGTTATACGTTATACGTTATACGTTATACGTTATCCGTTATACGTTATACGTTACACGTTATACGTTACACGTTACACGTTATACGTCACACGTTATACGTTATACGTTATACGTTAGACGTTATACGTTATACGTTATACGTTAGACGTTATACGTTATACGTTATACGTTATACGTTATACGTTATACGTTATACGTTATACGTTATACGTTATACGTTATACGTTACACGTTATACGTAACACGTTATACGTTACACGTTATACGTTATACCTTATACGTTATACGTTATACGTTATACGTTATACGTTAAACGTTATACGTTATACGTTACACGTTATACGTTACACGTTATACGTTACACGTTATACGTTACACGTTATACGTTACACGTTATACGTTACACGTTATACGTTATACGTTATACGTTATACGTTATACGTTATTCGTTATACGTTATACGTTATACGTTATACGTTATACGCAATACGTTATACGTTATACGTTATACGTCATACGTTATACGTTATACGTTACACGTTATACGTTATATGTTATACGTTATACGTTATACGTTATACGTTATACGTTAAACGTTATACGTTATACGTTATAAGTTATACGTTACACGTTATACGTTACATGTTATACGTTACACGTTATACGTTACACGTTATACGTTATATGTTATACGTTATACGTAATATGTAATACGTTATACCATTTACGTTATTCGTTATACGTTCTTCGTTATGCGTTGTACGTTATACGTTGTGCGTTATACGTTATACGTTACACGTTATACGTTACACGTTACACGTTATACGTCACACGTTATACGTTATACGTTAGACGTTATACGTTATACGTTATACGTTATACGTTATACGTTATACGTTATACGTTATACGTTATACGTTATACGTTATACGTTATACCTTATACGTTATACGTTATACGTTATACGTTATACGTTATACGTTATACGTTATACGTTATACGTTATACGTTATACGTTATACGTTATACGTTATACGTTATACGTTATATAATACTTTATACGTTATACGTTACACGTTACACGTTATACGTTATACGTCACACGTAATACGTTATACGTTACACGTTATACGTTATACGTTATACGTTATACGTTATACGTTATACGTCATACGTTATACGTTACACGTTATACGTCACACGTTATACGTTATACGTTACACGTTATACGTTATACGTTATACGTTATACGTTATACGTTATACGTTATACGTTAAACGTTATACGTTATACGTTATTAGTTATACGTTATACGTTATACGTTATATGTTACACGTTATACGTTATACGTTATACGTTATACGTTATACGTTATACGTTATACGTTACACGTTATACGTTATATGTTATACGTTATACGTAATATGTAATACGTTATACCATTTACGTTATTCGTTATACGTTCTTCGTTATGCGTTGTACGTTATACGTTGTGCGTTATACGTTACACGTTATACGTGATACGTTACACGTTATACGTTACACGTTATATGTTACACGTTATACGTTACACGTTATACGTTACACGTTATACGTTACACGTTATACGTTATACGTTATACGTTATACGTTATACGTTATTCGTTATACGTTATACGTTATACGTTATACGTTATACGGAATACGGAATACGTTATACGTTATACGTTATACGTCATACGTTATACGTTACACGTTATACGTCACCCGTTATACGTTATACGTTACACGTTATACGTTATATGTTATACGTTATACGTTATACGTTATACGTTAAACGTTATACGTTATACGTTATACGTTATACGTTATACGTTATACGTTATACGTTATACGTTATACGTAATACGTTATACGTTATACGTTATACGTTATACGTTATACGTTATACGTTATACGTTATACGTTATACGTTATACGTTATCCGTTATACGTTATACGTTACACGTTATACGTTACACGTTACACGTTATACGTCACACGTTATACGTTATACGTTAGACGTTATACGTTATACGTTATACGTTATACGTTATACGTTATACGATATACGTTATACGTTATACGTTATACGTTATACGATATACGTTATACGTTATACGTTATACGTTATACGTTATACGTTATACGTTATACGTTACACGTTACACGTTAAACGTTATACGTTATACGTTATACGTTATCCGTTATACGTTATACGTTACACGTTATACGTTACACGTTACACGTTATACGTCACACGTTATACGTTATACGTTAGACGTTATACGTTATACGTTATACGTTAGACGTTATACGTTATACGTTATACGTTATACGTTATTCGTTATACGTTATACGTTATACGTTATACGTTATACGTTATACGTTATACGTAATACGTTATACGTTATACGTAATACGTTATACGTTATACGTTATACGTTATACGTTATACGTTATACGTTATACGTTATACGTTATACGTTATACGTTATACGTTATACGTTATACGTTATACGTTATACGTTATACGTTATACGTTATACGTTATACGTTATACGTTATACGTTATACGTTATACGTTATACGTTATACGTTATACGTTATACGTTATACGTTATATAATACTTTATACGTTACACGTAACACGTTATACGTTATACGTCACACGTAATACGTTATACGTTACACGTTATACGTTATACGTTATACGTTATACGTTATACGTTATACGTTATACGTTATACGTTACACCTTATACGTCACACGTTATACGTTATACGTTACACGTTATACGTTATACGTTATACGTTATACGTTATACGTTATACGTTATACGTTATACGTTATACGTTATACGTTATCCGTTATACGTTATACGTTACACGTTATACGTTACACGTTACACGTTATACGTCACACGTTATACGTTATACGTTATACGTTAGACGTTATACGTTATACGTTATACGTTAGACGTTATACGTTATACGTTATACGTTATACGTTATTCGTTATACGTTATACGTTATACGTTATACGTTATACGTTATACGTAATACGTTATACGTTATACGTAATACGTTATACGTTATACGTTATACGTTATACGTTATACGTTATACGTTATACGTTATACGTTATACGTTATACGTTATACGTTATACGTTATACGTTATACGTTATACGTTATACGTTATACGTTATACGTTATACGTTATACGTTATACGTTATACGTTATACGTTATACGTTATATAATACTTTATACGTTACACGTAACACGTTATACGTTATACGTCACACGTAATACGTTATACGTTACACGGTATACGTTATACGTTATACGTTATACGTTATACGTTATACGTTATACGTTACACCTTATACGTCACACGTTATACGTTATACGTTACACGTTATACGTTATACGTTATACGTTATACGTTATACGTTATACGTTATACGTTATACGTTATTCGTTATACGTTATACGTTATAGGTTATACGTTATACGTAATACGTTATATGTTATACGTTATACGTCATACGTTGTACGTTACACGTTATACGTCACACGTTATACGTTATACGTTACACGTTATACGTTATACGTTATACGTTATACGTTATACGTTATACGTTATACGTTAAACGTTATACGTTATACGTTATAAGTTATACGTTATACGTTATACGTTATACGTTATATGTTACACGTTATACGTTATACGTTATACGTTATACGTTATACGTTATACGTTATACGTTATACGTTATACGTTATACGTTATACGTTATACGTTATATGTTATACGTTATACGTAATATGTAATACGTTATACCATTTACGTTATTCGTTATACGTTCTTCGTTATGCGTTGTACGTTATACGTTGTGCGTTATACGTTATACGTTATACGTGATACGTTACACGTTATACGTTACAGGTTAGGCGTTACACGTTATACGTTACACGTTATACGTTACACTTTATACGTTACACGTTATACGTTATACGTTATACGTTATACGTTATACGTTATACGCTATTCGTTATACGTTATACGTTATACGTTATACGTTATACGGAATACGTTATACGTTATACGTTATACGTCATACGTTATACGTTACACGTTATACGTCACACGTTATACGTTATACGTTACACGTTATACGTTATATGTTATACGTTATACGTTATACGTTATACGTTATAAGTTATACGTTACACGTTATACGTTACATGTTATACGTTACACGTTATACGTTACACGTTATACGTTATATGTTATACGTTATACGTAATATGTAATACGTTATACCATTTACGTTATTCGTTATACGTTCTTCGTTATGCGTTGTACGTTATACGTTGTGCGTTATACGTTATACGTTACACGTTATACGTTACACGTTACACGTTATACGTCACACGTTATACGTTATACGTTAGACGTTATACGTTATACGTTATACGTTATACGTTATACGTTATACGTTATACGTTATACGTTATACGTTATACGTTATACGTTATACCTTATACGTTATACGTTATACGTTATACGTTATACGTTATACGTTATACGTTATACGTTATACGTTATACGTTATACGTTATACGTTATACGTTATACGTTATACGTTATATAATACTTTATACGTTATACGTTACACGTTACACGTTATACGTTATACGTCACACGTAATACGTTATACGTTACACGTTATACGTTATACGTTATACGTTATACGTTATACGTTATACGTCATACGTTATACGTTACACGTTATACGTCACACGTTATACGTTATACGTTACACGTTATACGTTATACGTTATACGTTATACGTTATACGTTATACGTTATACGTTGTACGTTAAACGTTATACGTTATACGTTATTAGTTATACGTTATACGTTATACGTTATATGTTACACGTTATACGTTATACGTTATACGTTATACGTTATACGTTATACGTTATACGTTACACGTTATACGTTATATGTTATACGTTATACGTAATATGTAATACGTTATACCATTTACGTTATTCGTTATACGTTCTTCGTTATGCGTTGTACGTTATACGTTGTGCGTTATACGTTACACGTTATACGTGATACGTTACACGTTATACGTTACACGTTATATGTTACACGTTATACGTTACACGTTATACGTTACACGTTATACGTTACACGTTATACGTTATACGTTATACGTTATACGTTATACGTTATTCGTTATACGTTATACGTTATACGTTATACGTTATACGGAATACGGAATACGTTATACGTTATACGTTATACGTCATACGTTATACGTTACACGTTATACGTCACCCGTTATACGTTATACGTTACACGTTATACGTTATATGTTATACGTTATACGTTATACGTTATACGTTAAACGTTATACGTTATACGTTATACGTTATACGTTATACGTTATACGTTATACGTTATACGTTATACGTAATACGTTATACGTTATACGTTATACGTTATACGTTATACGTTATACGTTATACGTTATACGTTATCCGTTATACGTTATACGTTACACGTTATACGTTACACGTTACACGTTATACGTCACACGTTATACGTTATACGTTAGACGTTATACGTTATACGTTATACGTTATACGTTATACGTTATACGATATACGTTATACGTTATACGTTATACGTTATACGATATACGTTATACGTTATACGTTATACGTTATACGTTATACGTTATACGTTATACGTTACACGTTACACGTTATACGTCACACGTTATACGTTATACGTTACACGTTATACGTTATACGTTATACGTTATACGTTATTCGTTATACGTTATACGTTATACGTTATACGTTATACGTTATACGTAATACGTTATACGTTATACGTTATATGTTATACGTTATACGTTATACGTTATACGTTATACGTTATACGTTATACGTTATACGTTATACGTTATACGTTATACGTTATACGTTATACGTTATACGTTATACGTTATACGTTATACGTTACACCTTATACGTCACACGTTATACGTTATACGTTATACGTTATACGTTATACGTTATACGTTATACGTTATACGTTATATAATACTTTATACGTTACACGTAACACGTTATACGTTATACGTCACACGTAATACGTTATACGTTACACGGTATACGTTATACGTTATACGTTATACGTTATACGTTATACGTTATACGTTACACCTTATACGTCACACGTTATACGTTATACGTTACACGTTATACGTTATACGTTATACGTTATACGTTATACGTTATACGATATACGTTATACGTTATACGTTATACGTTATACGATATACGTTATACGTTATACGTTATACGTTATACGTTATACGTTATACGTTATACGTTACACGTTACACGTTATACGTCACACGTTATACGTTATACGTTAGACGTTATACGTTATACGTTATACGTTATACGTTATTCGTTATACGTTATACGTTATACGTTATACGTTATACGTTATACGTAATACGTTATACGTTATACGTAATACGTTATACGTTATACGTTATACGTTATACGTTATACGTTATACGTTATACGTTATACGTTATACGTTATACGTTATACGTTATACGTTATACGTTATACGTTATACGTTATACGTTATATAATACTTTATACGTTACACGTAACACGTTATACGTTATACGTCACACGTAATACGTTATACGTTACACTGTATACGTTATACGTTATACGTTATACGTTATACGTTATACGTTATACGTTACACTTTATACGTCACACGTTATACGTTATACGTTACACGTTATACGTTATACGTTATACGTTATACGTTATACGTTATACGTTATACGTTATACGTTATTCGTTATACGTTATACGTTATAGGTTATACGTTATACGTAATACGTTATACGTTATACGTTATACGTCATACGTTGTACGTTACACGTTATACGTCACACGTTATACGTTATACGTTACACGTTATACGTTATACGTTATACGTTACACGTTATACGTTACACTTTATACGTTACACGTTATACGTTATACGTTATACGTTATACGTTATACGTTATACGCTATTCGTTATACGTTATACGTTATACGTTATACGTTATACGGAATACGTTATACGTTATACGTCATACGTTATACGTTACACGTTATACGTCACACGTTATACGTTATACGTTACACGTTATACGTTATATGTTATACGTTATACGTTATACGTTATACGATATACGTTATACGTTATACGTTATACGTTATACGTTATACGTTATACGTTATACGTTACACGTTATACGTTATACGTCACACGTTATACGTTATACGTTACACGTTATACGTTATACGTTATACGTTATATAATACTTTATACGTTATACGTTACACGTTACACGTTATTCGTTATACGTTCTTCGTTATGCGTTGTACGTTATACGTTGTGCGTTATACGTTATACGTTACACGTTATACGTTACACGTTACACGTTATACGTCACACGTTATACGTTATACGTTAGACGTTATACGTTATACGTTACACGTTATACGTTCTTCGTTACACGTTGTACGTTATACGTTATGCGTTATACGTTAAACGTTATACGGTATACGTTATAAGTTATAAGTTATACGTTATACGTTATACGTTATGCGTTATACGTTATACGTTATACGTTATACGTTATACGTTATACGTTATACGTTATACGTTATACGTTACACGTTATACGTTCTTCGTTACACGTTATACGTTATACGTTATACGTTATACGTTATACGTTATACGTTATACGTTATACGTTATATAATACTTTATACGTTACACGTAACACGTTATACGTTATACGTCACACGTAATACGTTATACGTTACACTGTATACGTTATACGTTATACGTTATACGTTATACGTTATACGTTATACGTTACACTTTATACGTCACACGTTATACGTTATACGTAACACGTTATACGTTATACGTTATACGTTATACGTTATACGTTATACGTTATACGTTATACGTTATTCGTTATACGTTATACGTTATAGGTTATACGTTATACGTAATACGTTATACGTTATACGTTATACGTCATACGTTGTACGTTACACGTTATACGTCACACGTTATACGTTATACGTTACACGTTATACGTTATACGTTATACGTTACACGTTATACGTTACACTTTATACGTTACACGTTATACGTTATACGTTATACGTTATACGTTATACGTTATACGCTATTCGTTATACGTTATACGTTATACGTTATACGTTATACGGAATACGTTATACGTTATACGTCATACGTTATACGTTACACGTTATACGTCACACGTTATACGTTATACGTTACACGTTATACGTTATATGTTATACGTTATACGTTATACGTTATACGATATACGTTATACGTTATACGTTATACGTTATACGTTATACGTTATACGTTATACGTTACACGTTATACGTTATACGTCACACGTTATACGTTATACGTTACACGTTATACGTTATACGTTATACGTTATATAATACTTTATACGTTATACGTTACACGTTACACGTTATTCGTTATACGTTCTTCGTTATGCGTTGTACGTTATACGTTGTGCGTTATACGTTATACGTTACACGTTATACGTTACACGTTACACGTTATACGTCACACGTTATACGTTATACGTTAGACGTTATACGTTATACGTTACACGTTATACGTTCTTCGTTACACGTTGTACGTTATACGTTATGCGTTATACGTTAAACGTTATACGGTATACGTTATAAGTTATAAGTTATACGTTATACGTTATACGTTATGCGTTATACGTTATACGTTATACGTTATACGTTATACGTTATACGTTATACGTTATACGTTATACGTTATACGTTATACGTTACACGTTATACGTTATACGGAATACGTTATACGTTATACGTTATACGTTATACGTTATACGTTATACGTTATATGTTATACGTTATACGTAATATGTAATACGTTATACCATTTACGTTATTCGTTATACGTTCTTCGTTATGCGTTGTACGTTATACGTTGTGCGTTATACGTTATACGTTATCCGCTATACGTTATACGTTACACGTTATACGTTACACGTTACACGTTATACGTCACACGTTATACGTTATACGTTAGACGTTATACGTTATACGTTATACGTTATACGTTATACGTTATACGTTATACGTTATACGATATACGTTATACGTTATACGTTATACGTTATAGGATATACGTTATACGTTATACGTTATACGTTATACGTTATACGTTATACGTTATACGTTACACGTTACACGTTATACGTCACACGTTATACGTTATACGTTAGACGTTATACGTTATACGTTATACGTTATACGTTATTCGTTATACGTTATACGTTATACGTTATACGTTATACGTTATACGTTATACGTAATACGTTATACGTTATACGTAATACGTTATACGTTATACGTTATACGTTATACGTTATACGTTATACGTTATACGTTATACGTTATACGTTATACGTTATACGTTATACGTTATACGTTATACGTTATACGTTATACGTTATACGTTATACGTTATACGTTATACGTTATACGTTATACGTTATACGTTATATAATACTTTATACGTTACACGTAACACGTTATACGTTATACGTCACACGTAATACGTTATACGTTACACTGTATACGTTATACGTTATACGTTATACGTTATACGTTATACGTTATACGTTACACCTTATACGTCACACGTTATACGTTATACGTTACACGTTATACGTTATACGTTATACGTTATACGTTATACGTTATACGTTATACGTTATACGTTATTCGTTATACGTTATACGTAATACGTTATACGTTATACGTTATACGTCATACGTTGTACGTTACACGTTATACGTCACACGTTATACGTTATACGTTACACGTTATACGTTATACGTTATACGTTACACGTTATACGTTACACTTTATACGTTACACGTTGTACGTTATACGTTATACGTTATACGTTATACGTTATACGCTATTCGTTATACGTTATACGTTATACGTTATACGTTATACGGAATACGTTATACGTTATACGTTATACGTCATACGTTATACGTTACACGTTATACGTCACACGTTATACGTTATACGTTACACGTTATACGTTATATGTTATTCGTTATACGTTATACGTTATACGTTATACGTTATACGTTATACGTAATACGTTATACGTTATACGTTATCCGTTATACGTTATACGTTACACGTTATACGTAATACGTTATA
Source organism: Ptiloglossa arizonensis (assembly GCF_051014685.1). Lineage (NCBI taxonomy): Eukaryota > Metazoa > Arthropoda > Insecta > Hymenoptera > Colletidae > Ptiloglossa > Ptiloglossa arizonensis. Next base: position 423,447 of record NW_027478646.1, on the reverse strand, counting down.
CGTTATACGTTATACGTCATACGTTGTACGTTACACGTTATACGTCACACGTTATACGTTATACGTTACACGTTATACGTTATACGTTATACGTTATACGTTATACGTTATACGTTATACGTTATACGTTATACGTTATACGTAATACGTTATACGTTATACGTAATACGTTATACGTTATACGTTATACGTTATACGTTATACGTTATACGTTATACGTTATACGTTATACGTTATACGTTATACGTTATACGTTATACGTTATACGTTATACGTTATACGTTATACGTTATACGTTATACGTTATACGTTATACGTTATATAATACTTTATACGTTACACGTAACACGTTATACGTTATACGTCACACGTAATACGTTATACGTTACACGGTATACGTTATACGTTATACGTTATACGTTATACGTTATACGTTATACGTTACACCTTATACGTCACACGTTATACGTTATACGTTACACGTTATACGTTATACGTTATACGTTATACGTTATACGTTATACGTTATACGTTATACGTTATACGTTATACGTTATACGTTATACGTTATCCGTTATACGTTATACGTTACACGTTATACGTTACACGTTACACGTTATACGTCACACGTTATACGTTATACGTTATACGTTAGACGTTATACGTTATACGTTATACGTTAGACGTTATACGTTATACGTTATACGTTATACGTTATTCGTTATACGTTATACGTTATACGTTATACGTTATACGTTATACGTAATACGTTATACGTTATACGTAATACGTTATACGTTATACGTTATACGTTATACGTTATACGTTATACGTTATACGTTATACGTTATACGTTATACGTTATACGTTATACGTTATACGTTATACGTTATACGTTATACGTTATACGTTATACGTTATACGTTATACGTTATACGTTATACGTTATATAATACTTTATACGTTACACGTAACACGTTATACGTTATACGTCACACGTAATACGTTATACGTTACACGGTATACGTTATACGTTATACGTTATACGTTATACGTTATACGTTATACGTTACACCTTATACGTCACACGTTATACGTTATACGTTACACGTTATACGTTATACGTTATACGTTATACGTTATACGTTATACGTTATACGTTATACGTTATTCGTTATACGTTATACGTTATAGGTTATACGTTATACGTAATACGTTATACGTTATACGTTATACGTCATACGTTGTACGTTACACGTTATACGTCACACGTTATACGTTATACGTTACACGTTATACGTTATACGTTATACGTTATACGTTATACGTTATACGTTATACGTTAAACGTTATACGTTATACGTTATAAGTTATACGTTATACGTTATACGTTATACGTTATATGTTACACGTTATACGTTATACGTTATACGTTATACGTTATACGTTATACGTTATACGTTATACGTTATACGTTATACGTTATACGTTATACGTTATATGTTATACGTTATACGTAATATGTAATACGTTATACCATTTACGTTATTCGTTATACGTTCTTCGTTATGCGTTGTACGTTATACGTTGTGCGTTATACGTTATACGTTATACGTGATACGTTACACGTTATACGTTACAGGTTAGGCGTTACACGTTATACGTTACACGTTATACGTTACACTTTATACGTTACACGTTATACGTTATACGTTATACGTTATACGTTATACGTTATACGCTATTCGTTATACGTTATACGTTATACGTTATACGTTATACGGAATACGTTATACGTTATACGTTATACGTCATACGTTATACGTTACACGTTATACGTCACACGTTATACGTTATACGTTACACGTTATACGTTATATGTTATACGTTATACGTTATACGTTATACGTTAAACGTTATACGTTATACGTAATATGTAATACGTTATTCGTTATACGTTATACGTCATACGTTATACGTTATACGTGATACGTTATACGTTATACGTTATACGTTATACGTTATACGATATACGTTATACGTTATACGTTATACGTTATACGTTATACGTTATACGTTATACGTTACACGTTATACGTTATACGTCACACGTTATACGTTATACGTTACACGTTATACGTTATACGTTATACGTTATACGTTAGACGTTATACGTTACACGTTATACGTTATACGTCACACGTTATACGTTATACGTTACACGTTATACGTTATACGTTATACGTTATATAATACTTTATACGTTATACGTTACACGTTACACGTTATACGTTATACGTCACACGTAATACGTTATACGTTATTCGTTATACGTTATACGTTATACGTTATACGTTATACGGAATACGTTATACGTTATACGTTATACGTCATACGTTATACGTTATACGTTACACGTTATACGTTATATGTTATACGTTATACGTTATACGTTATACGCTAAACGTTATACGTTATACGTTATAAGTTATACGTTACACGTTATACGTTACACGTTATATGTTACACGTTATACGTTACACGTTATACGTTACACGTTATACGTTATATGTTATACGTTATACGTAATATGTAATACGTTATACCATTTACGTTATTCGTTATACGTTCTTCGTTATGCGTTGTACGTTATACGTTGTGCGTTATACGTTATACGTTACACGTTATACGTTACACGTTACACGTTATACGTCACACGTTATACGTTATACGTTAGACGTTATACGTTATACGTTACACGTTATACGTTCTTCGTTACACGTTGTACGTTATACGTTATGCGTTATACGTTATACGTTATACGTTATACGTTATACGTTATACGTTATACGTTATACGTTACACGTTATACGTTATACGTCACACGTTATACGTTATACGTCATACGTTGTACGTAATACGTTATACGTTATACGTTATACGTTATACCTTATACGTTATACGTTATACGTTATACGTTATACGTTAAACGTTATACGTTATACGTTACACGTTATACGTTATACGTTACACGTTATACGTTATACGTTATACGTTATACGTTACACGTTATACGTTATACGTTATACGTTATACGTTATACGTTATACGTTATACGTTATACGTTATACGTTACACGTTATACGTTACACGTTATACGTTACACGTTATACGTTATACCTTATACGTTATACGTTATACGTTATACGTTATACGTTAAACGTTATACGTTATACGTTACACGTTATACGTTACACGTTATACGTTACACGTTATACGTTACACGTTATACGTTATACGTTACACGTTATACGTTATACGTTATACGTTATACGTTATACGTCATAGCTTACACGATACACGTTATACGTCATACGTTATACGTTACACGTTATACGTCACACGTTATACGTTACACGTTATACGTTACACGTTATACGTTATACGTTATACGTTATACGTTATACGTTATACGTTATTCGTTATACGTTATACGTTATACGTTATACGTTATACGTTATACGGAATACGTTATACGTTATACGTTATACGTCATACGTTATACGTTATACGTTACACGTTATACGTTATATGTTATACGTTATACGTTATACGTTATACGTTAAACGTTATACGTTATACGTTATAAGTTATACGTTACACGTTATACGTTACATGTTATACGTTACACGTTATACGTTACACGTTATACGTTATATGTTATACGTTATACGTAATATGTAATACGTTATACCATTTACGTTATTCGTTATACGTTCTTCGTTATGCGTTGTACGTTATACGTTGTGCGTTATACGTTATACGTTACACGTTATACGTTACACGTTACACGTTATACGTCACACGTTATACGTTATACGTTAGACGTTATACGTTATACGTTATACGTTATACGTTATACGTTATACGTTATACGTTATACGTTATACGTTATACGTTATACGTTATACGTTATACGTTATACGTTATACGTTATACGTTATACGTAATACGTTATACGTTATACGTTACACGTTATACGTTATACGTCACACGTTATACGTCACACGTTATACGTTATACGTTACACGTTATACGTTGTACGTTATACGCTATACGTTATACGTTATACGTTATACGTTATACGTTATACGTTATACGTTATACGTTATACGTTATACGTTATACGTTATACGTTATACGTTATACGTTACACGTTATACGTTATACGTTACACGTTATACGTTATACGTTATACGTTATACGTTATACGTCATAGCTTACACGATACACGTTATACGTCATACGTTATACGTTACACGTTATACGTCACACGTTATACGTTATACGTTACACGTTATACGTTATACGTTACACGTTATACGTTATACATTATACGTTATACGTTACACGTTATACGTTATACGTTATACGTTATACGTTATACGTTATACGTTATACGTTATACGTTATTCGTTATACGTTCTACGTTATACGTTATACGTTATACGGAATACGTTATACGTTATACGTTATACGTCATACGTTATACGTTATACGTTACACGTTATACGTTATATGTTATACGTTATACGTTATACGTTATACGTTATACGTTAAACGTTATACGTTATACGTTATAAGTTATACGTTACACGTTATACGTTACATGTTATACGTTACACGTTATACGTTACACGTTATACGTTATATGTTATACGTTATACGTAATATGTAATACGTTATACCATTTACGTTATTCGTTATACGTTCTTCGTTATGCGTTGTACGTTATACGTTGTGCGTTATACGTTATACGTTATCCGCTATACGTTATACGTTACACGTTATACGTTACACGTTACACGTTATACGTCACACGTTATACGTTATACGTTAGACGTTATACGTTATACGTTATACGTTATACGTTATACGTTATACGATATACGTTATACGTTATACGTTATACGTTATACGATATACGTTATACGTTATACGTTATACGTTATACGTTATACGTTATACGTTATACGTTACACGTTACACGTTATACGTCACACGTTATACGTTATACGTTAGACGTTATACGTTATACGTTATACGTTATACGTTATTCGTTATACGTTATACGTTATACGTTATACGTTATACGTTATACGTAATACGTTATACGTTATACGTAATACGTTATACGTTATACGTTATACGTTATACGTTATACGTTATACGTTATACGTTATACGTTATACGTTATACGTTATACGTTATACGTTATACGTTATACGTTATACGTTATACGTTATACGTTATACGTTATACGTTATACGTTATACGTTATATAATACTTTATACGTTACACGTAACACGTTATACGTTATACGTCACACGTAATACGTTATACGTTACACTGTATACGTTATACGTTATACGTTATACGTTATACGTTATACGTTATACGTTACACTTTATACGTCACACGTTATACGTTATACGTTACACGTTATACGTTATACGTTATACGTTATACGTTATACGTTATACGTTATACGTTATACGTTATTCGTTATACGTTATACGTTATAGGTTATACGTTATACGTAATACGTTATACGTTATACGTTATACGTCATACGTTGTACGTTACACGTTATACGTCACACGTTATACGTTATACGTTACACGTTATACGTTATACGTTATACGTTACACGTTATACGTTACACTTTATACGTTACACGTTATACGTTATACGTTATACGTTATACGTTATACGTTATACGCTATTCGTTATACGTTATACGTTATACGTTATACGTTATACGGAATACGTTATACGTTATACGTCATACGTTATACGTTACACGTTATACGTCACACGTTATACGTTATACGTTACACGTTATACGTTATATGTTACACGTTATACGTTATACGTTATACGATATACGTTATACGTTATACGTTATACGTTATACGTTATACGTTATACGTTATACGTTACACGTTATACGTTATACGTCACACGTTATACGTTATACGTTACACGTTATACGTTATACGTTATACGTTATATAATACTTTATACGTTATACGTTACACGTTACACGTTATTCGTTATACGTTCTTCGTTATGCGTTGTACGTTATACGTTGTGCGTTATACGTTATACGTTACACGTTATACGTTACACGTTACACGTTATACGTCACACGTTATACGTTATACGTTAGACGTTATACGTTATACGTTACACGTTATACGTTCTTCGTTACACGTTGTACGTTATACGTTATGCGTTATACGTTAAACGTTATACGGTATACGTTATAAGTTATAAGTTATACGTTATACGTTATACGTTATGCGTTATACGTTATACGTTATACGTTATACGTTATACGTTATACGTTATACGTTATACGTTATACGTTATACGTTATACGTTACACGTTATACGTTATACGGAATACGTTATACGTTATACGTTATACGTTATACGTTATACGTTATACGTTATATGTTATACGTTATACGTAATATGTAATACGTTATACCATTTACGTTATTCGTTATACGTTCTTCGTTATGCGTTGTACGTTATACGTTGTGCGTTATACGTTATACGTTATCCGCTATACGTTATACGTTACACGTTATACGTTACACGTTACACGTTATACGTCACACGTTATACGTTATACGTTAGACGTTATACGTTATACGTTATACGTTATACGTTATACGTTATACGTTATACGTTATACGATATACGTTATACGTTATACGTTATACGTTATAGGATATACGTTATACGTTATACGTTATACGTTATACGTTATACGTTATACGTTATACGTTACACGTTACACGTTATACGTCACACGTTATACGTTATACGTTAGACGTTATACGTTATACGTTATACGTTATACGTTATTCGTTATACGTTATACGTTATACGTTATACGTTATACGTTATACGTTATACGTAATACGTTATACGTTATACGTAATACGTTATACGTTATACGTTATACGTTATACGTTATACGTTATACGTTATACGTTATACGTTATACGTTATACGTTATACGTTATACGTTATACGTTATACGTTATACGTTATACGTTATACGTTATACGTTATACGTTATACGTTATACGTTATACGTTATACGTTATACGTTATATAATACTTTATACGTTACACGTAACACGTTATACGTTATACGTCACACGTAATACGTTATACGTTACACTGTATACGTTATACGTTATACGTTATACGTTATACGTTATACGTTATACGTTACACCTTATACGTCACACGTTATACGTTATACGTTACACGTTATACGTTATACGTTATACGTTATACGTTATACGTTATACGTTATACGTTATACGTTATTCGTTATACGTTATACGTAATACGTTATACGTTATACGTTATACGTCATACGTTGTACGTTACACGTTATACGTCACACGTTATACGTTATACGTTACACGTTATACGTTATACGTTATACGTTACACGTTATACGTTACACTTTATACGTTACACGTTATACGTTATACGTTATACGTTATACGTTATACGTTATACGCTATTCGTTATACGTTATACGTTATACGTTATACGTTATACGGAATACGTTATACGTTATACGTTATACGTCATACGTTATACGTTACACGTTATACGTCACACGTTATACGTTATACGTTACACGTTATACGTTATATGTTATTCGTTATACGTTATACGTTATACGTTATACGTTATACGTTATACGTAATACGTTATACGTTATACGTAATACGTTATACGTTATACGTTATACGTTATACGTTATACGTTATACGTTATACGTTATACGTTATACGTTATACGTTATTCGTTATACGTTATACGTTATAGGTTATACGTTATACGTAATACGTTATACGTTATACGTTATACGTCATACGTTGTACGTTACACGTTATACGTCACACGTTATACGTTATACGTTACACGTTATACGTTATACGTTATACGTTATACGTTATACGTTATACGTTATACGTTAAACGTTATACGTTATACGTTATAAGTTATACGTTATACGTTATACGTATTATGTTACACGTTATACGTTATACGTTATACGTTATACGTTATACGTTATACGTTATACGTTATACGTTATACGTTATACGTTATACGTTATACGTTATATGTTATACGTTATACGTAATATGTAATACGTTATACCATTTACGTTATTCGTTATACGTTCTTCGTTATGCGTTGTACGTTATACGTTAAACGTTATACGTTATACGTTATAAGTTATACGTTATACGTTATACGTTATATGTTACACGTTATACGTTATACGTTATACGTTATACGTTATACGTTATACGTTATACGTAATACGTTATACGTTATACGTTATACGTTATACGTTATACGTTATACGTTATACGTTATACGTTATACGTTATTCGTTGTACGTTATACGTTATAGGTTATACGTTATACGTAATACGTTATACGTTATACGTTATACGTCATACGTTGTACGTTACACGTTATACGTCACACGTTATACGTTATACGTTACACGTTATACGTTATACGTTATACGTTATACGTTAAACGTTATACGTTATACGTTATACGTGATACGTTACACGTTATACGTTACAGGTTAGGCGTTACACGTTATACGTTACACGTTATACGTTACACTTTATACGTTACACGTTATACGTTATACGTTATACGTTATACGTTATACGTTATACGCTATTCGTTATACGTTATACGTTATACGTTATACGTTATACGGAATACGTTATACGTTATACGTTATACGTCATACGTTATACGTTACACGTTATACGTCACACGTTATACGTTATACGTTATACGTTATACGTTATACGTTATACGTTACACGTTATACGTTATACGTCACACGTTATACGTTATACGTTACACGTTATACGTTATACGTTATACGTTATACGTTATACGTTATACGTTATACGTTACACGTTATACGTTATACGTCACACGTTATACGTTATACGTTACACGTTATACGTTATACGTTATACGTTATATAATACTTTATACGTTATACGTTACACGTTACACGTTATACGTTATACGTCACACGTAATACGTTATACGTTATTCGTTATACGTTATACGTTATACGTTATACGTTATACGGAATACGTTATACGTTATACGTTATACGTCATACGTTAAACGTTATACGTTACACGTTATACGTTATATGTTATACGTTATACGTTATACGTTATACGCTAAACGTTATACGTTATACGTTATAAGTTATACGTTACACGTTATACGTTACACGTTATACGTTACACGTTATACGTTACACGTTATACGTTACACGTTATACGTTATATGTTATACGTTATACGTAATATGTAATACGTTATACCATTTACGTTATTCGTTATACGTTCTTCGTTATGCGTTGTACGTTATACGTTGTGCGTTATACGTTATACGATACACGTTATACGTTACACGTTACACGTTATACGTCACACGTTATACGTTATACGTTAGACGTTATACGTTATACGTTACACGTTATACGTTCTTCGTTACACGTTGTACGTTATACGTTATGCGTTATACGTTAAACGTTATACGGTATACGTTATAAGTTATAAGTTATACGTTATACGTTATACGTTATACGTTATACGTTATACGTTATACGTTATACGTTATACGTTACACGTTATACGTTATACGTCACACGTTATACGTTATACGTCATACGTTGTACGTAATACGTTATACGTTATACGTTATACGTTATACCTTATACGTTATACGTTATACGTTATACGTTATACGTTAAACGTTATACGTTATACGTTACACGTTATACGTTATACGTTACACGTTATACGTTATACGTTATACGTTATACGTTACACGTTATACGTTATACGTTATACGTTATACGTTATACGTTATACGTTATACGTTATACGTTATACGTTGCACGTTATACGTTACACGTTATACGTTACACGTTATACGTTATACCTTATACGTTATACGTTATACGTTATACGTTATACGTTAAACGTTATACGTTATACGTTACACGTTATACGTTACACGTTATACGTTACACGTTATACGTAACACGTTATACGTTATACGTTACACGTTATACGTTATACGTTATACGTTATACGTTATACGTCATAGCTTACACGATACACGTTATACGTCATACGTTATACGTTACACGTTATACGTCACACGTTATACGTTACACGTTATACGTTACACGTTATACGTTATACGTTATACGTTATACGTTATACGTTAATCGTTATACGTTATACGTTATACGTTATACGTTATACGTTATACGGAATACGTTATACGTTATACGTTATACGTCATACGCTATACGTTATACGTTACACGTTATACGTTATATGTTATACGTTATACGTTATACGTTATACGATATACGTTAAACGTTATACGTTATACGTTATAAGTTATACGTTACACGTTATACGTTACATGTTATACGTTACACGTTATACGTTACACGTTATACGATATATGTTATACGTTATACGTAATATGTAATACGTTATACCATTTACGTTATTCGTTATACGTTCTTCGTTATGCGTTGTACGTTATACGTTGTGCGTTATACGTTATACGTTACACGTTATACGTTACACGTTACACGTTATACGTCACACGTTATACGTTATACGTTAGACGTTATACGTTATACGTTATACGTTATACGTTATACGTTATACGTTATACGTTATACGTTATACGTTATACGTTATACGTTATACGTTATACGTTATACGTTATACGTTATACGTAATACGTTATACGTTATACGTTACACGTCATACGTTATACGTCACACGTTATACGTCACACGTTATACGTTATACGTTACACGTTATACGTTGTACGTTATACGTTATACGTTATACGTTATACGTTATACGTTATACGTTATACGTTATACGTTATACGTTATACGTTATACGTTATACGTTATACGTTATACGTTATACGTTACACGTTATACGTTATACGTTACACGTTATACGTTATACGTTATACGTTATACGTTATACGTCATAGCTTACACGATACACGTTATACGTCATACGTTATACGTTACACGTTATACGTCACACGTTATACGTTATACGTTACACGTTACACGTTATACGTTATACGTTATACCTTATACGTTATACGTTATACGTTATACGTTATACGTTAAACGTTATACGTTATACGTTATACGTTATACGTTATACGTTACACGTTATACGTTATACGTTATACGTTATACGTTACACGTTATACGTTATACGTTATACGTTATACGTTATACGTTATACGTTATACGTTATACGTTATACGTTACACGTTATACGTTACACGTTATACGTTACACGTTATACGTTATACCTTATACGTTATATGTTATACGTTATACGTTATACGTTAAACGTTAAACGTTATACGTTATACGTTACACGTTATACGTTACACGTTATACGTTACACGTTATACGTTACACGTTATACGTTACACGTTATACGTTACACGTTATACGTTATACGTTATACGTTATACGTTATACGTTATTCGTTATACGTTATACGTTATACGTTATACGTTATACGGAATACGTTATACGTTATACGTTATACGTCATACGTTATACGTTATACGTTACACGTTATACGTTATATTTTATACGTTATACGTTATACGTTATACGTTATACGTTAAACGTTATACGTTATACGTTATAAGTTATACGTTACACGTTATACGTTACATGTTATACGTTACACGTTATACGTTACACGTTATACGTTATATGTTATACGTTATACGTAATATGTAATACGTTATACCATTTACGTTATTCGTTATACGTTCTTCGTTATGCGTTGTACGTTATACGTTGTGCGTTATACGTTATACGTTATCCGTTATACGTTATACGTTACACGTTATACGTTACACGTTACACGTTATACGTCACACGTTATACGTTATACGTTAGACGTTATACGTTATACGTTATACGTTATACGTTATACGTTATACGATATACGTTATACGTTATACGTTATACGTTATACGATATACGTTATACGTTATACGTTATACGTTATACGTTATACGTTATACGTTATACGTTATACGTTACACGTTACACGTTATACGTCACACGTTATACGTTATACGTTAGACGTTATACGTTATACGTTATACGTTATACGTTATTCGTTATACGTTATACGTTATACGTTATACGTTATACGTTATACGTAATACGTTATACGTTATACGTAATACGTTATACGTTATACGTTATACGTTATACGTTATACGTTATACGTTATACGTTATACGTTATACGTTATACGTTATACGTTATACGTTATACGTTATACGTTATACGTTATACGTTATACGTTATACGTTATACGTTATACGTTATACGTTATACGTTATACGTTATATAATACTTTATACGTTACACGTAACACGTTATACGTTATACGTCACACGTAATACGTTATACGTTACACTGTATACGTTATACGTTATACGTTATACGTTATACGTTATACGTTATACGTTACACCTTATACGTCACACGTTATACGTTATACGTTACACGTTATACGTTATACGTTATACGTTATACGTTATACGTTATACGTTATACGTTATACGTTATTCGTTATACGTTATACGTTATAGGTTATACGTTATACGTAATACGTTATACGTTATACGTTATACGTCATACGTTGTACGTTACACGTTATACGTCACACGTTATACGTTATACGTTACACGTTATACGTTATACGTTATACGTTACACGTTATACGTTACACTTTATACGTTACACGTTATACGTTATACGTTATACGTTATACGTTATACGTTATACGCTATTCGTTATACGTTATACGTTATACGTTATACGTTATACGGAATACGTTATACGTTATACGTTATACGTCATACGTTATACGTTACACGTTATACGTCACACGTTATACGTTATACGTTACACGTTATACGTTATATGTTATACGTTATACGTTATACGTTATACGATATACGTTATACGTTATACGTTATACGTTATACGTTATACGTTATACGTTATACGTTACACGTTATACGTTATACGTCACACGTTATACGTTATACGTTACACGTTATACGTTATACGTTATACGTTATATAATACTTTATACGTTATACGTTACACGTTACACGTTATTCGTTATACGTTCTTCGTTATGCGTTGTACGTTATACGTTGTGCGTTATACGTTATACGTTACACGTTATACGTTACACGTTACACGTTATACGTCACACGCTATACGTTATACGTTAGACGTTATACGTTATACGTTACACGTTATACGTTCTTCGTTACACGTTGTACGTTATACGTTATGCGTTATACGTTAAACGTTATACGGTATACGTTATAAGTTATAAGTTATACGTTATACGTTATACGTTATGCGTTATACGTTATACGTTATACGTTATACGTTATACGTTATACGTTATACGTTATACGTTATACGTTATACGTTATACGTTACACGTTATACGTTATACGTTACACGTTATACGTTATACGTTATACGTTATACGTTATACGTTATACGTCATAGCTTACACGATACACGTTATACGTCATACGTTATACGTTACACGTTATACGTCACACGTTATACGTTATACGTTACACGTTACACGTTATACGTTATACGTTATACCTTATACGTTATACGTTATACGTTATACGTTATACGTTAAACGTTATACGTTATACGTTACACGTTATACGTTATACGTTACACGTTATACGTTATACGTTATACGTTATACGTTACACGTTATACGTTATACGTTATACGTTATACGTTATACGTTATACGTTATACGTCATACGTTACACGTTATACGTTACACGTTATACGTTACACGTTATACGTTATACCTTATACGTTATACGTTATACGTTATACGTTATACGTTAAACGTTATACGTTATACGTCATAGCTTACACGATACACGTTATACGACATACGTTATACGTTACACGTTATACGTCACACGTTATACGTTATACGTTATACGTTAAACGTTATACGTTATACGTTACACGTTATACGTTATACGTTACACGTTATACGTTATACGTTATACGTTATACGTTACACGTTATACGTTATACGTTATACGTTATACGTTATACGTTATACGTTATACGTTATACGTTATACGTTACACGTTATACGTTACACGTTATACGTTACACGTTATACGTTATACCTTATACGTTATACGTTATACGTTATACGTTATACGTTAAACGTTATACGTTATACGTTACACGTTATACGTTACACGTTATACGTTACACGTTATACGTTACACGTTATACGTTATACGTTACACGTTATACGTTATACGTTATACGTTATACGTTATACGTCATAGCTTACACGATACACGTTATACGTCATACGTTATACGTTACACGTTATACGTCACACGTTATACGTTACACGTTATACGTTACACGTTATACGTTATACGTTATACGTTATACGTTATACGTTATTCGTTATACGTTATACGTTATACGTTATACGTTATACGGAATACGTTATACGTTATACGTTATACGTCATACGTTATACGTTATACGTTACACGTTATACGTTATATGTTATACGTTATACGTTATACGTTATACGTTATACGTTAAACGTTATACGTTATACGTTATAAGTTATACGTTACACGTTATACGTTACATGTTATACGTTACACGTTATACGTTACACGTTATACGTTATATGTTATACGTTATACGTAATATGTAATACGTTATACCATTTACGTTATTCGTTATACGTTCTTCGTTATGCGTTGTACGTTATACGTTGTGCGTTATACGTTATACGTTACACGTTATACGTTACACGTTACACGTTATACGTCACACGTTATACGTTATACGTTAGACGTTATACGTTATACGTTATACGTTATACGTTATACGTTATACGTTATACGTTATACGTTATACGTTATACGTTATACGTTATACGTTATACGTTATACGTTATACGTTATACGTTATACGTTATACGTTATACGTAATACGTTATACGTTATACGTTACACGTTATACGTTATACGTCACACGTTATACGTCACACGTTATACGTTATACGTTACACGTTATACGTTGTACGTTATACGTTATACGTTATACGTTATACGTTATACGTTATACGTTATACGTTATACGTTATACGTTATACGTTATACGTTATACGTTATACGTTATACGTTATACGTTATACGTTACACGTTATACGTTATACGTTACACGTTATACGTTATACGTTATACGTTATACGTTATACGTCATAGCTTACACGATACACGTTATACGTCATACGTTATACGTTACACGTTATACGTCACACGTTATACGTTATACGTTACACGTTACACGTTATACGTTATACGTTATACCTTATACGTTATACGTTATACGTTATACGTTATACGTTAAACGTTATACGTTATACGTTATACGTTATACGTTATACGTTACACGTTATACGTTATACGTTATACGTTATACGTTACACGTTATACGTTATACGTTATACGTTATACGTTATACGTTATACGTTATACGTTATACGTTATTCGTTATACGTTATACGTTATACGTTATACGTTATACGTTATACGTTATACGTTATACGTTACACGTTACACGTTATACGTCACACGTTATACGTTATACGTTAGACGTTATACGTTATACGTTATACGTTATTCGTTATTCGTTATACGTTATACGTTATACGTTATACGTTATACGTTATCCGCTATACGTTATACGTTACACGTTATACGTTACACGTTACACGTTATACGTCACACGTTATACGTTATACGTCAGACGTTATACGTTATACGTTATACGTTATACGTTATACGTTATACGTTATACGTTATACGTTAAACGTTATACGTTATACGTTACACGTTATACGTTATATGTTATACGTTATACGTAATATGTAATACGTTATACCATTTACGTTATTCGTTATACGTTCTTCGTTATGCGTTGTACGTTATACGTTGTGCGTTATACGTTATACGTTATCCGCTATACGTTATACGTTACACGTTATACGTTACACGTTACACGTTATACGTCACACGTTATACGTTATACGTCAGACGTTATACGTTATACGTTATACGTTATACGTTATACGTTATACGATATACGTTATACGTTATACGTTATACGTTATACGATATACGTTATACGTTATACGTTATACGTTATACGTTATACGTTATACGTTATACGTTATACGTTACACGTTACACGTTATACGTCACACGTTATACGTTATACGTTAGACGTTATACGTTATACGTTATACGTTATTCGTTATTCGTTATACGTTATACGTTATACGTTATACGTTATACGTTATACGTAATACGTTATACGTTATACGTAATACGTTATACGTTATACGTTATACGTTATACGTTATACGTTATACGTTATACGTTATACGTTATACGTTATACGTTATACGTTATACGTTATACGTTATACGTTATACGTTATACGTTATACGTTATACGTTATACGTTATACGTTATACGTTATACGTTATACGTTATATAATACTTTATACGTTACACGTAACACGTTATACGTTATACGTCACACGTAATACGTTATACGTTACACTGTATACGTTATACGTTACACTTTATACGTCACACGTTATACGTTATACGTTACACGTTATACGTTATACGTTATACGTTATACGTTATACGTTATACGTTATACGTTATACGTTATTCGTTATACGTTATACGTTATAGGTTATACGTTATACGTAATACGTTATACGTTATACGTTATACGTCATACGTTGTACGTTACACGTTATACGTCACACGTTATACGTTATACGTTACACGTTATACGTTATACGTTATACGTTACACGTTATACGTTACACTTTATACGTTACACGTTATACGTTATACGTTACACGTTATACGTTACACGTTACACGTTATACGTCACACGTTATACGTTATACGTTAGACGTTATACGTTATACGTTATACGTTATACGTTATACGTTATACGTTATACGATATACGTTATACGTTATACGTTATACGTTATAGGATATACGTTATACGTTATACGTTATACGTTATACGTTATACGTTATACGTTATACGTTACACGTTACACGTTATACGTCACACGTTATACGTTATACGTTAGACGTTATACGTTATACGTTATACGTTATACGTTATTCGTTATACGTTATACGTTATACGTTATACGTTATACGTTATACGTAATACGTTATACGTTATACGTAATACGTTATACGTTATACGTTATACGTTATACGTTATACGTTATACGTTATACGTTATACGTTATACGTTATACGTTATACGTTATACGTTATACGTTATACGTTATACGTTATACGTTATACGTTATACGTTATACGTTATACGTTATACGTTATATAATACTTTATACGTTACACGTAACACGTTATACGTTATACGTCACACGTAATACGTTATACGTTACACTGTATACGTTATACGTTATACGTTATACGTTATACGTTATACGTTATACGTTACACCTTATACGTCACACGTTATACGTTATACGTTACACGTTATACGTTATACGTTATACGTTATACGTTATACGTTATACGTTATACGTTATACGTTATTCGTTATACGTTATACGTTATAGGTTATACGTTATACGTAATACGTTATACGTTATACGTTATACGTCATACGTTGTACGTTACACGTTATACGTCACACGTTATACGTTATACGTTACACGTTATACGTTATACGTTATACGTTACACGTTATACGTTACACTTTATACGTTACACGTTATACGTTATACGTTATACGTTATACGTTATACGTTATACGCTATTCGTTATACGTTATACGTTATACGTTATACGTTATACGGAATACGTTATACGTTATACGTTATACGTCATACGTTATACGTTACACGTTATACGTCACACGTTATACGTTATACGTTACACGTTATACGTTATATGTTATTCGTTATACGTTATACGTTATACGTTACACGTTATACGTTATACGTAATACGTTATACGTTATACGTAATACGTTATACGTTATACGTTATACGTTATACGTTATACGTTATACGTTATACGTTATACGTTATACGTTATTCGTTATACGTTATACGTTATAGGTTATACGTTATACGTAATACGTTATACGTTATACGTTATACGTCATACGTTGTACGTTACACGTTATACGTCACACGTTATACGTTATACGTTACACGTTATACGTTATACGTTATACGTTATACGTTATACGTTATACGTTATACGTTATACGTTATACGCTATTCGTTATACGTTATACGTTATACGTTATACGTTATACGGAATACGTTATACGTTATACGTTATACGTCATACGTTATACGTTACACGTTATACGTCACACGTTATACGTTATACGTTATACGTTATACGTTATACGTTATACGTTACACGTTATACGTTATACGTCACACGTTATACGTTATACGTTACACGTTATACCTTATACGTTATACGTTATACGTTATACGTTATACGTTACACGTTATACGTTATACGTCACACGTTATACGTTATACGTTACACGTTATACGTTATACGTTATACGTTATATAATACTTTATACGTTATACGTTACACGTTACACGTTATACGTTATACGTCACACGTAATACTTTATACGTTATACGTTACACGTTACACGTTATACGTTATACGTCACACGTAATACGTTATACGTTATTCGTTATACGTTATACGTTATACGTTATACGTTATACGGAATACGTTATACGTTATACGTTATACGTCATACGTTATACGTTATACGTTACACGTTATACGTTATATGTTATACGTTATACGTTATACGTTATACGCTAAACGTTATACGTTATACGTTATAAGTTATACGTTACACGTTATACGTTACACGTTATACGTTACACGTTATACGTTACACGTTATACGTTACACGTTATACGTTATATGTTATACGTTATACGTAATATGTAATACGTTATACCATTTACGTTATTCGTTATACGTTCTTCGTTATGCGTTGTACGTTATACGTTGTGCGTTATACGTTATACGATACACGTTATACGTTACACGTTACACGTTATACGTCACACGTTATACGTTATACGTTAGACGTTATACGTTATACGTTACACGTTATACGTTCTTCGTTACACGTTGTACGTTATACGTTATGCGTTATACGTTAAACGTTATACGGTATACGTTATAAGTTATAAGTTATACGTTATACGTTATACGTTATACGTTATACGTTATACGTTATACGTTATACGTTATACGTTACACGTTATACGTTATACGTCACACGTTATACGTTATACGTCATACGTTGTACGTAATACGTTATACGTTATACGTTATACGTTATACCTTATACGTTATACGTTATACGTTATACGTTATACGTTAAACGTTATACGTTATACGTTACACGTTATACGTTATACGTTACACGTTATACGTTATACGTTATACGTTATACGTTACACGTTATACGTTATACGTTATACGTTATACGTTATACGTTATACGTTATACGTTATACGTTATACGTTGCACGTTATACGTTACACGTTATACGTTACACGTTATACGTTATACCTTATACGTTATACGTTATACGTTATACGTTATACGTTAAACGTTATACGTTATACGTTACACGTTATACGTTACACGTTATACGTTACACGTTATACGTTACACGTTATACGTTATACGTTACACGTTATACGTTATACGTTATACGTTATACGTTATACGTCATAGCTTACACGATACACGTTATACGTCATACGTTATACGTTACACGTTATACGTCACACGTTATACGTTACACGTTATACGTTACACGTTATACGTTATACGTTATACGTTATACGTTATACGTTAATCGTTATACGTTATACGTTATACGTTATACGTTATACGGAATACGTTATACGTTATACGTTATACGTCATACGCTATACGTTATACGTTACACGTTATACGTTATATGTTATACGTTATACGTTATACGTTATACGTTATACGTTAAACGTTATACGTTATACGTTATAAGTTATACGTTACACGTTATACGTTACATGTTATACGTTACACGTTATACGTTACACGTTATACGTTATATGTTATACGTTATACGTAATATGTAATACGTTATACCATTTACGTTATTCGTTATACGTTCTTCGTTATGCGTTGTACGTTATACGTTGTGCGTTATACGTTATACGTTACACGTTATACGTTACACGTTACACGTTATACGTCACACGTTATACGTTATACGTTAGACGTTATACGTTATACGTTATACGTTATACGTTATACGTTATACGTTATACGTTATACGTTATACGTTATACGTTATACGTTATACGTTATACGTTATACGTTATACGTTATACGTAATACGTTATACGTTATACGTTACACGTTATACGTTATACGTCACACGTTATACGTCACACGTTATACGTTATACGATACACGTTATACGTTGTACGTTATACGTTATACGTTATACGTTATACGTTATACGTTATACGTTATACGTTATACGTTATACGTTATACGTTATACGTTATACGTTATACGTTATACGTTATACGTTACACGTTATACGTTACACGTTATACGTTACACGTTATACGTTATACCTTATACGTTATACGTTATACGTTATACGTTATACGTTAAACGTTATACGTTATACGTCATAGCTTACACGATACACGTTATACGACATACGTTATACGTTACACGTTATACGTCACACGTTATACGTTAT
This sequence comes from Ptiloglossa arizonensis, assembly GCF_051014685.1. NCBI lineage: Eukaryota > Metazoa > Arthropoda > Insecta > Hymenoptera > Colletidae > Ptiloglossa > Ptiloglossa arizonensis. Next base: position 402,248 of record NW_027478646.1, on the reverse strand, counting down.
ACGTTACACGTTATACGTTATACGTTATACGTTATATAATACTTTATACGTTATACGTTACACGTTACACGTTATTCGTTATACGTTCTTCGTTATGCGTTGTACGTTATACGTTGTGCGTTATACGTTCTTCGTTATGCGTTGTACGTTATACGTTGTGCGTTATACGTTATACGTTACACGTTATACGTTACACGTTACACGTTATACGTCACACGCTATACGTTATACGTTAGACGTTATACGTTATACGTTACACGTTATACGTCACACGCTATACGTTATACGTTAGACGTTATACGTTATACGTTACACGTTATACGTTCTTCGTTACACGTTGTACGTTATACGTTATGCGTTATACGTTAAACGTTATACGGTATACGTTATAAGTTATAAGTTATACGTTATACGTTATACGTTATGCGTTATACGTTATACGTTATACGTTATACGTTATACGTTATACGTTACACGTTATACGTTATACGTTACACGTTATACGTTATACGTTATACGTTATACGTTATACGTCATAGCTTACACGATACACGTTATACGTCATACGTTATACGTTACACGTTATACGTCACACGTTATACGTTATACGTTACACGTTACACGTTATACGTTATACGTTACACGTTATACGTTATACGTTATACGTTATACGTTATACGTCATAGCTTACACGATACACGTTATACGTCATACGTTATACGTTACACGTTATACGTTATACGTTACACGTTATACGTTATACGTTATACGTTATACGTTATACGTTATACGTTATACGTCATACGTTACACGTTATACGTTACACGTTATACGTTACACGTTATACGTTACACGTTATACGTTATACGTTACACGTTATACGTTATACGTTATACGTTATACGTTATACGTCATAGCTTACACGATACACGTTATACGTCATACGTTATACGTTACACGTTATACGTCACACGTTATACGTTACACGTTATACGTTACACGTTATACGTTATACGTTATACGTTATACGTTATACGTTATTCGTTATACGTTATACGTTATACGTTATACGTTATACGGAATACGTTATACGTTATACGTTATACGTCATACGTTATACGTTATACGTTACACGTTATACGATATATGTTATACGTTATACGTTATACGTTATACGTTATACGTTAAACGTTATACGTTATACGTTATAAGTTATACGTTACACGTTATACGTTACATGTTATACGTTACACGTTATACGTTACACGTTATACGTTATATGTTATACGTTATACGTAATATGTAATACGTTATACCATTTACGTTATTCGTTATACGTTCTTCGTTATGCGTTGTACGTTATACGTTGTGCGTTATACGTTATACGTTACACGTTATACGTTACACGTTACACGTTATACGTCACACGTTATACGTTATACGTTAGACGTTATACGTTATACGTTATACGTTATACGTTATACGTTATACGTTATACGTTATACGTTATACGTTATACGTTATACGTTATACGTTATACGTTATACGTTATACGTTATACGTTATACGTTATACGTTATACGTAATACGTTATACGTTATACGTTACACGTTATACGTTATACGTCACACGTTATACGTCACACGTTATACGTTATACGTTACACGTTATACGTTGTACGTTATACGTTATACGTTATACGTTATACGTTATACGTTATACGTTATACGTTATACGTTATACGTTATACGTTATACGTTATACGTTACACGTTATACGTTATACGTTACACGTTATACGTTATACGTTATACGTTATACGTTATACGTCATAGCTTACACGATACACGTTATACGTCATACGTTATACGTTACACGTTATACGTCACACGTTATACGTTATACGTTACACGTTACACGTTATACGTTATACGTTATACCTTATACGTTATACGTTATACGTTATACGTTATACGTTAAACGTTATACGTTATACGTTATACGTTATACGTTATACGTTACACGCTATACGTTATACGTTATACGTTATACGTTACACGTTATACGTTATACGTTATACGTTATACGTTATACGTTATACGTTATACGTTATACGTTATTCGTTATACGTTATACGTTATACGTTATACGTTATACGGAATACGTTATACGTTATACGTTATACGTCATACGTTATACGTTATACGTTACACGTTATACGTTATATGTTATACGTTATACGTTATACGTTATACGTTATACGTTAAACGTTATACGTTATACGTTACACGTTATACGTTATATGTTATACGTTATACGTAATATGTAATACGTTATACCATTTACGTTATTCGTTATACGTTCTTCGTTATGCGTTGTACGTTATACGTTGTGCGTTATACGTTATACGTTATCCGCTATACGTTATACGTTACACGTTATACGTTACACGTTACACGTTATACGTCACACGTTATACGTTATACGTCAGACGTTATACGTTATACGTTATACGTTATACGTTATACGTTATACGATATACGTTATACGTTATACGTTATACGTTATACGATATACGTTATACGTTATACGTTATACGTTATACGTTATACGTTATACGTTATACGTTATACGTTACACGTTACACGTTATACGTCACACGTTATACGTTATACGTTAGACGTTATACGTTATACGTTATACGTTATTCGTTATTCGTTATACGTTATACGTTATACGTTATACGTTATACGTTATACGTAATACGTTATACGTTATACGTAATACGTTATACGTTATACGTTATACGTTATACGTTATACGTTATACGTTATACGTTATACGTTATACGTTATACGTTATACGTTATACGTTATACGTTATACGTTATACGTTATACGTTATACGTTATACGTTATACGTTATACGTTATACGTTATACGTTATACGTTATATAATACTTTATACGTTACACGTAACACGTTATACGTTATACGTCACACGTAATACGTTATACGTTACACTGTATACGTTATACGTTATACGTTATACGTTATACGTTATACGTTATACGTTACACTTTATACGTCACACGTTATACGTTATACGTTACACGTTATACGTTATACGTTATACGTTATACGTTATACGTTATACGTTATACGTTATACGTTATTCGTTATACGTTATACGTTATAGGTTATACGTTATACGTAATACGTTATACGTTATACGTTATACGTCATACGTTGTAGGTTACACGTTATACGTCACACGTTATACGTTATACGTTACACGTTATACGTTATACGTTATACGTTACACGTTATACGTTACACTTTATACGTTACACGTTATACGTTATACGTTATACGTTATACGTTATACGTTATACGTTATACGCTATTCGTTATACGTTATACGTTATACGTTATACGTTATACGGAATACGTTATACGTTATACGTCATACGTTATACGTTACACGTTATACGTCACACGTTATACGTTATACGTTACACGTTATACGTTATATGTTATACGTTATACGTTATACGTTATACGATATACGTTATACGTTATACGTTATACGTTATACGTTATACGTTATACGTTATACGTTACACGTTATACGTTATACGTCACACGTTATACGTTATACGTTACACGTTATACGTTATACGTTATACGTTATATAATACTTTATACGTTATACGTTACACGTTACACGTTATTCGTTATACGTTCTTCGTTATGCGTTGTACGTTATACGTTGTGCGTTATACGTTATACGTTACACGTTATACGTTACACGTTACACGTTATACGTCACACGTTATACGTTATACGTTAGACGTTATACGTTATACGTTACACGTTATACGTTCTTCGTTACACGTTGTACGTTATACGTTATGCGTTATACGTTAAACGTTATACGGTATACGTTATAAGTTATAAGTTATACGTTATACGTTATACGTTATGCGTTATACGTTATACGTTATACGTTATACGTTATACGTTATACGTTATACGTTATACGTTATACGTTATACGTTATACGTTACACGTTATACGTTATACGGAATACGTTATACGTTATACGTTATACGTTATACGTTATACGTTATACGTTATATGTTATACGTTATACGTAATATGTAATACGTTATACCATTTACGTTATTCGTTATACGTTCTTCGTTATGCGTTGTACGTTATACGTTGTGCGTTATACGTTATACGTTATCCGCTATACGTTATACGTTACACGTTATACGTTACACGTTACACGTTATACGTCACACGTTATACGTTATACGTTAGACGTTATACGTTATACGTTATACGTTATACGTTATACGTTATACGTTATACGATATACGTTATACGTTATACGTTATACGTTATAGGATATACGTTATACGTTATACGTTATACGTTATACGTTATACGTTATACGTTATACGTTATACGTTACACGTTACACGTTATACGTCACACGTTATACGTTATACGTTAGACGTTATACGTTATACGTTATACGTTATACGTTATTCGTTATACGTTATACGTTATACGTTATACGTTATACGTTATACGTAATACGTTATACGTTATACGTAATACGTTATACGTTATACGTTATACGTTATACGTTATACGTTATACGTTATACGTTATACGTTATACGTTATACGTTATACGTTATACGTTATACGTTATACGTTATACGTTATACGTTATACGTTATACGTTATACGTTATACGTTATACGTTATACGTTATATAATACTTTATACGTTACACGTAACACGTTATACGTTATACGTCACACGTAATACGTTATACGTTACACTGTATACGTTATACGTTATACGTTATACGTTATACGTTATACGTTATACGTTATACGTTACACCTTATACGTCACACGTTATACGTTATACGTTACACGTTACACGTTATACGTTACACTTTATACGTTACACGTTATACGTTATACGTTATACGTTATACGTTATACGTTATACGCTATTCGTTATACGTTATACGTTATACGTTATACGTTATACGGAATACGTTATACGTTATACGTTATACGTCATACGTTATACGTTACACGTTATACGTCACACGTTATACGTTATACGTTACACGTTATACGTTATATGTTATTCGTTATACGTTATACGTTATACGTTACACGTTATACGTTATACGTAATACGTTATACGTTATACGTAATACGTTATACGTTATACGTTATACGTTATACGTTATACGTTATACGTTATACGTTATACGTTATACGTTATTCGTTATACGTTATACGTTATAGGTTATACGTTATACGTAATACGTTATACGTTATACGTTATACGTCATACGTTGTACGTTACACGTTATACGTCACACGTTATACGTTATACGTTACACGTTATACGTTATACGTTATACGTTATACGTTATACGTTATACGTTATACGTTATACGTTATACGCTATTCGTTATACGTTATACGTTATACGTTATACGTTATACGGAATACGTTATACGTTATACGTTATACGTCATACGTTATACGTTACACGTTATACGTCACACGTTATACGTTATACGTTATACGTTATACGTTATACGTTATACGTTACACGTTATACGTTATACGTCACACGTTATACGTTATACGTTACACGTTATACCTTATACGTTATACGTTATACGTTATACGTTATACGTTACACGTTATACGTTATACGTCACACGTTATACGTTATACGTTACACGTTATACGTTATACGTTATACGTTATATAATACTTTATACGTTATACGTTACACGTTACACGTTATACGTTATACGTCACACGTAATACTTTATACGTTATACGTTACACGTTACACGTTATACGTTATACGTCACACGTAATACGTTATACGTTATTCGTTATACGTTATACGTTATACGTTATACGTTATACGGAATACGTTATACGTTATACGTTATACGTCATACGTTATACGTTATACGTTACACGTTATACGTTATATGTTATACGTTATACGTTATACGTTATACGCTAAACGTTATACGTTATACGTTATAAGTTATACGTTACACGTTATACGTTACACGTTATACGTTACACGTTATACGTTACACGTTATACGTTACACGTTATACGTTATATGTTATACGTTATACGTAATATGTAATACGTTATACCATTTACGTTATTCGTTATACGTTCTTCGTTATGCGTTGTACGTTATACGTTGTGCGTTATACGTTATACGATACACGTTATACGTTACACGTTACACGTTATACGTCACACGTTATACGTTATACGTTAGACGTTATACGTTATACGTTACACGTTATACGTTCTTCGTTACACGTTGTACGTTATACGTTATGCGTTATACGTTAAACGTTATACGGTATACGTTATAAGTTATAAGTTATACGTTATACGTTATACGTTATACGTTATACGTTATACGTTATACGTTATACGTTATACGTTACACGTTATACGTTATACGTCACACGTTATACGTTATACGTCATACGTTGTACGTAATACGTTATACGTTATACGTTATACGTTATACCTTATACGTTATACGTTATACGTTATACGTTATACGTTAAACGTTATACGTTATACGTTACACGTTATACGTTATACGTTACACGTTATACGTTATACGTTATACGTTATACGTTACACGTTATACGTTATACGTTATACGTTATACGTTATACGTTATACGTTATACGTTATACGTTATACGTTGCACGTTATACGTTACACGTTATACGTTACACGTTATACGTTATACCTTATACGTTATACGTTATACGTTATACGTTATACGTTAAACGTTATACGTTATACGTTACACGTTATACGTTACACGTTATACGTTACACGTTATACGTTACACGTTATACGTTATACGTTACACGTTATACGTTATACGTTATACGTTATACGTTATACGTCATAGCTTACACGATACACGTTATACGTCATACGTTATACGTTACACGTTATACGTCACACGTTATACGTTACACGTTATACGTTACACGTTATACGTTATACGTTATACGTTATACGTTATACGTTAATCGTTATACGTTATACGTTATACGTTATACGTTATACGGAATACGTTATACGTTATACGTTATACGTCATACGCTATACGTTATACGTTACACGTTATACGTTATATGTTATACGTTATACGTTATACGTTATACGTTATACGTTAAACGTTATACGTTATACGTTATAAGTTATACGTTACACGTTATACGTTACATGTTATACGTTACACGTTATACGTTACACGTTATACGTTATATGTTATACGTTATACGTAATATGTAATACGTTATACCATTTACGTTATTCGTTATACGTTCTTCGTTATGCGTTGTACGTTATACGTTGTGCGTTATACGTTATACGTTACACGTTATACGTTACACGTTACACGTTATACGTCACACGTTATACGTTATACGTTAGACGTTATACGTTATACGTTATACGTTATACGTTATACGTTATACGTTATACGTTATACGTTATACGTTATACGTTATACGTTATACGTTATACGTTATACGTTATACGTTATACGTAATACGTTATACGTTATACGTTACACGTTATACGTTATACGTCACACGTTATACGTCACACGTTATACGTTATACGATACACGTTATACGTTGTACGTTATACGTTATACGTTATACGTTATACGTTATACGTTATACGTTATACGTTATACGTTATACGTTATACGTTATACGTTATACGTTATACGTTATACGTTATACGTTACACGTTATACGTTATACGTTACACGTTATACGTTATACGTTATACGTTATACGTTATACGTCATAGCTTACACGATACACGTTATACGTCATACGTTATACGTTACACGTTATACGTCACACGTTATACGTTATACGTTACACGTTACACGTTATACGTTATACGTTATACCTTATACGTTATACGTTATACGTTATACGTTATACGTTAAACGTTATACGTTATACGTTATACGTTATACGTTATACGTTACACGTTATACGTTATACGTTATACGTTATACGTTACACGTTATACGTTATACGTTATACGTTATACGTTATACGTTATACGTTATACGTTATACGTTATACGTTACACGTTATACGTTACACGTTATACGTTACACGTTATACGTTATACCTTATACGTTATACGTTATACGTTATACGTTATACGTTAAACGTTAAACGTTATACGTTATACGTTACACGTTATACGTTACACGTTATACGTTACACGTTATACGTTACACGTTATACGTTACACGTTATACGTTACACGTTATACGTTATACGTTATACGTTATACGTTATACGTTATTCGTTATACGTTATACGTTATACGTTATACGTTATACGGAATACGTTATACGTTATACGTTATACGTCATACGTTATACGTTATACGTTACACGTTATACGTTATATGTTATACGTTATACGTTATACGTTATACGTTATACGTTAAACGTTATACGTTATACGTTATAAGTTATACGTTACACGTTATACGTTACATGTTATACGTTACACGTTATACGTTACACGTTATACGTTATATGTTATACGTTATACGTAATATGTAATACGTTATACCATTTACGTTATTCGTTATACGTTCTTCGTTATGCGTTGTACGTTATACGTTGTGCGTTATACGTTATACGTTATCCGTTATACGTTATACGTTACACGTTATACGTTACACGTTACACGTTACACGTCACACGTTATACGTTATACGTTAGACGTTATACGTTATACGTTATACGTTATACGTTATACGTTATACGATATACGTTATACGTTATACGTTATACGTTATACGATATACGTTATACGTTATACGTTATACGTTATACGTTATACGTTATACGTTATACGTTACACGTTACACGTTATACGTCACACGTTATACGTTATACGTTAGACGTTATACGTTATACGTTATACGTTATACGTTATTCGTTATACGTTATACGTTATACGTTATACGTTATACGTTATACGTAATACGTTATACGTTATACGTAATACGTTATACGTTATACGTTATACGTTATACGTTATACGTTATACGTTATACGTTATACGTTATACGTTATACGTTATACGTTATACGTTATACGTTATACGTTATACGTTATACGTTATACGTTATACGTTATACGTTATACGTTATACGTTATACGTTATACGTTATACGTTATACGTTATACGTTATACGTTATATAATACTTTATACGTTACACGTAACACGTTATACGTTATACGTCACACGTAATACGTTATACGTTACACTGTATACGTTATACGTTATACGTTATACGTTATACGTTATACGTTATACGTTACACCTTATACGTCACACGTTATACGTTATACGTTACACGTTATACGTTATACGTTATACGTTATACGTTATACGTTATACGTTATACGTTATACGTTATTCGTTATACGTTATACGTTATAGGTTATACGTTATATGTAATACGTTATACGTTATACGTTATACGTCATACGTTGTACGTTACACGTTATACGTCACACGTTATACGTTATACGTTACACGTTATACGTTATACGTTATACGTTACACGTTATACGTTACACTTTATACGTTACACGTTATACGTTATACGTTATACGTTATACGTTATACGTTATACGCTATTCGTTATACGTTATACGTTATACGTTATACGTTATACGGAATACGTTATACGTTATACGTTATACGTCATACGTTATACGTTACACGTTATACGTCACACGTTATACGTTATACGTTACACGTTATACGTTATATGTTATACGTTATACGTTATACGTTATACGATATACGTTATACGTTATACGTTATACGTTATACGTTATACGTTATACGTTATACGTTACACGTTATACGTTATACGTCACACGTTATACGTTATACGTTACACGTTATACGTTATACGTTATACGTTATATAATACTTTATACGTTATACGTTACACGTTACACGTTATTCGTTATACGTTCTTCGTTATGCGTTGTACGTTATACGTTGTGCGTTATACGTTATACGTTACACGTTATACGTTACACGTTACACGTTATACGTCACACGTTATACGTTATACGTTAGACGTTATACGTTATACGTTACACGTTATACGTTCTCCGTTACACGTTGTACGTTATACGTTATGCGTTATACGTTAAACGTTATACGGTATACGTTATAAGTTATAAGTTATACGTTATACGTTATACGTTATGCGTTATACGTTATACGTTATACGTTATACGTTATACGTTATACGTTATACGTTATACGTTATACGTTATACGTTATACGTTACACGTTATACGTTATACGTTACACGTTATACGTTATACGTTATACGTTATACGTTATACGTCATAGCTTACACGATACACGTTATACGTCATACGTTATACGTTACACGTTATAGGTCACACGTTATACGTTATACGTTACACGTTACACGTTATACGTTATACGTTATACCTTATACGTTATACGTTATACGTTATACGTTATACGTTAAACGTTATACGTTATACGTTACACGTTATACGTTATACGTTACACGTTATACGTTATACGTTACACGTTATACGTTATACGTTATACGTTATACGTTATACGTTATACGTTATACGTTATACGTTATACGTTACACGTTATACGTTACACGTTATACGTTACACGTTATACGTTATACCTTATACGTTATACGTTATACGTTATACGTTATACGTTAAACGTTATACGTTATACGTTACACGTTATACGTTACACGTTATACGTTACACGTTATACGTTACACGTTATACGTTACACGTTATACGTTACACGTTATACGTTACACGTTATACGTTATACGTTATACGTTATACGTTATACGTTATTCGTTATACGTTATACGTTATACGTTATACGTTATACGGAATACGTTATACGTTATACGTTATACGTCATACGTTATACGTTATACGTTACACGTTATACGTTATATGTTATACGTTATACGTTATACGTTATACGTTATACGTTAAACGTTATACGTTATACGTTATAAGTTATACGTTACACGTTATACGTTACATGTTATACGTTACACGTTATACGTTACACGTTATACGTTATATGTTATACGTTATACGTAATATGTAATACGTTATACCATTTACGTTATTCGTTATACGTTCTTCGTTATGCGTTGTACGTTATACGTTGTGCGTTATACGTTATACGTTACACGTTATACGTTACACGTTACACGTTATACGTCACACGTTATACGTTATACGTTAGACGTTATACGTTATACGTTATACGTTATACGTTATACGTTATACGTTATACGTTATACGTTATACGTTATACGTTATACGTTATACGTTATACGTTATACGTTATACATTATACGTTATACGTTATACGTTACACGTTATACGTTATACGTTATACGTTATACGTTATACGTTATACGTTATACGTTATACGTTATACGTTATACGTTATACGTTATACGTTATACGTTATACGTTATACGTTATATAATACTTTGTACGTTACACGTAACACGTTATACGTTATGCGTCACACGTAATACGTTATACGTTACACGTTATACGTTATACGTTATACGTTATACGTTATACGTTATACGTTATACGTTACACCTTATACGTCACACGTTATACGTTATACGTTACACGTTATACGTTATACGTTATACGTTATACGTTATACGTTATACGTTATACGTTATACGTTATACGTTATACGTTATACGTTATACGTTATACGTTATCCGTTATACGTTATACGTTACACGTTACACGTTATACGTTACACTTTATACGTTACACGTTATACGTTATACGTTATACGTTATACGTTATACGTTATACGTTATTCGTTATACGTTATACGTTACAGGTTATACGTTATACGTAATACGTTATACGTTATACGTTATACGTCATACGTTGTACGTTACACGTTATACGTCACACGTTATACGTTATACGTTACACGTTATACGTTATACGTTATACGTTACACGTTATACGTTACACTTTATACGTTATACGTTATACGTTATACGTTATACGTTATACGTTATACGTTACACGTTATACGTTACACGTTATACGTTACACGTTATACGTTATACCTTATACGTTATACGTTATACGTTATACGTTACACGTTATACGTTATACGTTATACGTTATACGTAATATGTAATACGTTATACGATATACGTTATACGTTATACGTTATACGCTAACGATATACGTTATACGTTATACGTTATACTTTATACGTTACACGTTATACGTTATACGTCACACGTTATACGTTATACGTTATACGTTACACGTTATACGTTATACGTCACGCGTTATACGTTATACGTTATACGTTATACGTTATACGTTATACGTTATACGTTATACGTTATACGTTACACGTTATACGTTATACGTCACACGTTATACGTTATACGTTATTCGTTATACGTTATACGTTATACGTTATACGTTATACGGAATACGTTATACGTTATACGTTATACGTCATACGTTATACGTTATACGTTATATGTTACACGTTATACGTAATATGTAATACGTTATACGATTTACGTTATTCGTTATACGTTCTTCGTTATGCGTTGTACGTTATACGTTGTGCGTTATACGTTATACGTTATACGTGATACGTTATACGTTATACGTTATACGTTATACGTTATACGATATACGTTATACGTTATACGTTATACGCTAACGATATACGTTATACGTTATACGTTATACTTTATACGTTACACGTTATACGTTATACGTCACACGTTATACGTTATACGTTACACGTTATACGTTATACGTCACGCGTTATACGTTATACGTTATACGTTATACGTTATACGTTATACGTTATACGTTATACGTTATACGTTATACGTTACACGTTATACGTTATACGTTAGACGTTATACGTTATACGTTATACGTTATACGTTATACGTTATACGTTATACGTTATACGTTATACGTTATACGTTATACGTTATACGTTATACGTTATATGTTATACGTTATACGTTATACGTTATACGTTATACGTTATACGTTATACGTTATACGTTATACGTTATACGTTATACGTTATACGTTATACGTTATATAATACTTTATACGTTATACGTTACACGTTACACGTTGTACGTTATACGTCACACGTAATACGTTATACGTTACACGTTATACGTTATACGTTATACGTTATACGTTATACGTTATACGTTATACGTTATACGTTATACGTTATACGTTATACGTTATACGTTATACGTTATACGTTATACGTTATACGTAATACGTTACACGTTATACGTCATAGCTTACACGATACACGTTATACGTCATACGTTATACGTTACACGTTACACGTTGTACGTTATACGTCACACGTAATACGTTATACGTTACACGTTATACGTTATACGTTATACGTTATACGTTATACGTTATACGTTATACGTTATACGTTATACGTTATACGTTATACGTTATACGTTATACGTTATACGTTATACGTTATACGTTATACGTAATACGTTACACGTTATACGTCATAGCTTACACGATACACGTTATACGTCATACGTTATACGTTACACGTTATACGTCACACGTTATACGTCATACGTTATACGTTATACGTTATATGTTACACGTTATACGTAATATGTAATACGTTATACGATTTACGTTATTCGTTATACGTTCTTCGTTATGCGTTGTACGTTATACGTTGTGCGTTATACGTTATACGTTATACGTGATACGTTATACGTTATACGTTATACGTTACACGTTATACGTTACACGTTATACGTTACACGTTATACGTTATACCTTATACGTTATACGTTATACGTTATACGTTATACGTTAAACGTTATACGTTATACGTTACACGTTATACGTTATACGTTACACGTTATACGTTATACGTTATACGTTATACGTTATACGTTATACGTTATACGTTATACGTTATACGTTACACGTTATACGTTATACCTTATACGTTATACGTTATACGTTATACGTTATACGTTAAACGTTATACGTTATACGTTATACGTTAAACGTTACACGTTATACGTTACACGTTATACGTTATACGATACACGTTATACGTTATACGTTATACGTTATACGTTATACAATATACGTTATACGTTATACGTTATATGTTATACGTTATACGTTATACGTTATACGTTATACGTTATACGTTATACGTTATACGTTATACGTTATACATTATACGGTATACGATATACGTTATGCGTTATACGTTTTACGTTATTCGTTATACGTTATACGTTATACGTTATACGTTATAAGTTATACGTTATACGTTATACGTTATACGTTATACGTTATACGTCATAGCTTACACGATACACGTTATACGTCATACGTTATACGTTACACGTTATACGTCACACGTTATACGTTATACGTTACACGTTATACGTTATACCTTATACGTTATACGTTATACGTTATACGTTATACGTTAAACGTTACACGTTATACGTTATACGTTACACGTTATACGTTATACGTTATACGTTATACGTTATACGTTATACGTTATACGTTATACGTTATACGTTATACGTTATACGTTATACGTTATACGTTATACGTTATACGTTATACGTTACACGTTATACGTTACACGTTATACGTTATACGTTATACGTTATACGTTATACGTTATACGTCATAGCTTACACGATACACGTTAAACGTCATACGTTATACGTTACACGTTATACGTCACACGTTATACGTTATACGTTATACGTTACACGTTATTCGTAATACATTATACGTGATACGGTATACGTTGTACGTTATACGTTATACGTTATACGTTATACGTTATTCGTTATACGGTATACGTTATACGTTGTACGTTATACGTAATACGCTTTACGTCATACGTTATACGATATACGTTATACGTTATAGGTTACACGTTATACGTTATTCTTTACACGTTATACGTTATACGTTATACGTTATACGTTATACGTTATACGTTATACGTTATACGTTATACGTTATACGTTATACGGTATACGTTATACGTTATACGTTATACGTTATACGTTATACGTTATACGTTATACGTTATACGTCATAGGTTATACGTTATACGTTATACGTTATACGTTATACGTTATACGTTATTCGTTATACGGTATACGTTATACGTTGTACGTTATACGTAATACGCTTTACGTCATACGTTATACGATATACGTTATACGTTATAGGTTACACGTTATACGTTATTCTTTACACGTTATACGTTATACGTTATAAGTTATACGTTAAACGTTATACGTTATACGTTATACATTATGCGTTATACATTTTACATTATTCATGATACGTTATACGTTATACGTTATACGTTATATGTTATACGTTATACGTTATACGTTATACGTTATACGTTATACGTTATACGTTACACGTTATACGTTATACGTCACACGTTATACGTTATACGTCATACGTTGTACGTAATACGTTATACGTTATACGTTATACGTTATACGTTATACGTTATACGTTATACGTAATACGTTATACGTTATACGTTATACGTTATACGTTATACGTTATACGTTATACGTTATACGTTATCCGTTATACGTTATACGTTACACGTTATACGTTACACGTTACACGTTATACGTCACACGTTATACGTTATACGTTAGATGTTATACGTTATACGTTATACGTTATACGTTATACGTTATACGATATACGTTATACGTTATACGTTATACGTTATACGATATACGTTATACGTTATACGTTATACGTTATACGTTATACGTCATACGTTATACGTTACACGTTACACGTTATACGTCACACGTTATACGTTATACGTTAGACGTTATACGTTATACGTTATACGTTATACGTTATTCGTTATACGTTATACGTTATACGTTATACGTTATACGTTATACGTAATACGTTATACGTTATACGTTATACGTTATACGTTATACGTTATACGTTATACGTTATACGTTATACGTTATACGTCATACGTTGTACGTTGACGTTATACGTCACACGTTATACTTTATACGTTACACGTTATACGTTATACGTTATACGTTATACGTTATACGTTATACGTTATACGTTATACGTTAAACGTTATACGTTATATGTTATACGTTATACGTTATACGTTATACGTTATACGTTATACGTTATACGTTATACGTTATACGTTATACATTATACGGTATACGATATACGTTATGCGTTATACGTTTTACGTTATTCGTTATACGTTATACGTTATACGTTATACGTTATAAGTTATACGTTATACGTTATACGTTATACGTTATACGTTATACGTCATAGCTTACACGATACACGTTATACGTCATACGTTATACGTTACACGTTATACGTCACACGTTATACGTTATACGTTACACGTTATACGTTATACCTTATACGTTATACGTTATACGTTATACGTTATACGTTAAACGTTACACGTTATACGTTATACGTTACACGTTATACGTTATACGTTATACGTTATACGTTATACGTTATACGTTATACGTTATACGTTATACGTTATACGTTATACGTTATACGTTATACGTTATACGTTATACGTTACACGTTATACGTTACACGTTATACGTTATACGTTATACGTTATACGTAATACGTTATACGTTATACGTTATATGTTATACGTCATACGTTGTACGTTGACGTTATACGTCACACGTTATACTTTATACGTTACACGTTATACGTTATACGTTATACGTTATACGTTATACGTCATAGCTTACACGATACACGTTATACGTCATACGTTATACGTTACACGTTACACGTTATACGTCACACGTTATACGTTATACGTTAGACGTCATACGTTATACGTTATACGTTATACGTTATTCGTTATACGTTATACGTTATACGTTATACGTTATACGTTATACGTAATACGTTATACGTTATACGTTATACGTTATACGTTATACGTTATACGTTATACGTTATACGTTATACGTTATACGTAATACGTTATACGTTATACGTTATACGTTATACGTTATACGTTATACGTTATACGTTATACGTAATACGTTATACGTTATACGTTATACGTTATACGTTATACGTTATACGTTATACGTTATACGTTATCCGTTATACGTTATACGTTACACGTTATACGTTACACGTTACACGTTATACGTCACACGTTATACGTTATACGTTAGATGTTATACGTTATACGTTATATGTTATACGTTATACGTTATACGATATACGTTATACGTTATACGTTATACGTTATACGATATACGTTACACGTTATACGTTATACGTCACACGTTATACGTTATACGTCATACGTTGTACGTAATACGTTATACGTTATACGTTATACGTTATACGTTATACGTTATACGTTATACGTAATACGTTATACGTTATACGTTATACGTTATACGTTATACGTTATACGTTATACGTCATACGTTGTACGTAATACGTTATACGTTATACGTTATACGTTATACGTTATACGTTATACGTTATACGTTATACGTAATACGTTATACGTTATACGTTATACGTTATACGTTATACGTTATACGTTATACGTTATACGTTATCCGTTATACGTTATACGTTACACGTTATACGTTACACGTTACACGTTATACGTCACACGTTATACGTTATACGTTAGATGTTATACGTTATACGTTATACGTTATACGTTATACGTTATACGATATACGTTATACGTTATACGTTATACGTTATACGATATACGTTATACGTTATACGTTATACGTTATACGTTATACGTCATACGTTATACGTTATACGTTATACGTTATACGTTATACGTTACACGTTATACGTTATACGTCACACGTTATACGTTATACGTCATACGTTGTACGTAATACGTTATACGTTATACGTTATACGTTATACGTTATACGTTATACGTTATACGTAATACGTTATACGTTATACGTTATACGTTATACGTTATACGTTATACGTTATACGTTATACGTTATCCGTTATACGTTATACGTTACACGTTATACGTTACACGTTACACGTTATACGTCACACGTTATACGTTATACGTTAGATGTTATACGTTATACGTTATACGTTATACGTTATACGTTATACGATATACGTTATACGTTATACGTTATACGTTATACGATATACGTTATACGTTATACGTTATACGTTATACGTTATACGTCATACGTTATACGTTATACGTTATACGTTATACGTTATAGGTTACACGTTATACGTTATTCTTTACACGTTATACGTTATACGTTATAAGTTATACGTTATACGTTATACGTTATACGTTATACGTTATACGTTATACGTTATACGTTATACGTTATACGGTATACGTTATACGTTATACGTTATACGTTATACGTTATACGTTATACGTTATACGTTATACGTTATACGTCATAGGTTATACGTTATACGTTATACGTTATACGTTATACGTTATACGTTATTCGTTATACGGTATACGTTATACGTTGTACGTTATACGTAATACGCTTCACGTCATACGTTATACGATATACGTTATACGTTATAGGTTACACGTTATACGTTATTCTTTACACGTTATACGTTATACGTTATAAGTTATACGTTAAACGTTATACGTTATACGTTATACATTATGCGTTATACATTTTACATTATTCATGATACGTTATACGTTATACGTTATACGTTATATGTTATACGTTATACGTTATACGTTATACGTTATACGTTATACGTTATACGTTATACGTTATACGTTATACGATATACGTTATACGTTATACGTTATACGTTATACGATATACGTTATACGTTATACGTTATACGTTATACGTTATACGTCATACGTTATACGTTATACGTTATACGTTATACGTTATAGGTTACACGTTATACGTTATTCTTTACACGTTATACGTTATACGTTATAAGTTATACGTTATACGTTATACGTTATACGTTATACGTTATACGTTATACGTTATACGTTATACGTTATACGGTATACGTTATACGTTATACGTTATACGTTATACGTTATACGTTATACGTTATACGTTATACGTTATACGTCATAGGTTATACGTTATACGTTATACGTTATACGTTATACGTTATACGTTATTCGTTATACGGTATACGTTATACGTTGTACGTTATACGTAATACGCTTCACGTCATACGTTATACGATATACGTTATACGTTATAGGTTACACGTTATACGTTATTCTTTACACGTTATACGTTATACGTTATAAGTTATACGTTAAACGTTATACGTTATACGTTATACATTATGCGTTATACATTTTACATTATTCATGATACGTTATACGTTATACGTTATACGTTATATGTTATACGTTATACGTTATACGTTATACGTTATACGTTATACGTTATACGTTACACGTTATACGTTATACGTCACACGTTATACGTTATACGTCATACGTTGTACGTAATACGTTATACGTTATACGTTATACGTTATACGTTATACGTTATCCGTTATACGTTATACGTTACACGTTATACGTTACACGTTACACGTTATACGTCACACGTTATACGTTATACGTTAGATGTTATACGTTATACGTTATATGTTATACGTTATACGTTATACGATATACGTTATACGTTATACGTTATACGTTATACGATATACGTTACACGTTATACGTTATACGTCACACGTTATACGTTATACGTCATACGTTGTACGTAATACGTTATACGTTATACGTTATACGTTATACGTTATACGTTATACGTTATACGTAATACGTTATACGTTATACGTTATACGTTATACGTTATACGTTATACGTTATACGTCATACGTTGTACGTAATACGTTATACGTTATACGTTATACGTTATACGTTATACGTTATACGTTATACGTAATACGTTATACGTTATACGTTATACGTTATACGTTATACGTTATACGTTATACGTTATACGTTATCCGTTATACGTTATACGTTACACGTTATACGTTACACGTTACACGTTATACGTCACACGTTATACGTTATACGTTAGATGTTATACGTTATACGTTATACGTTATACGTTATACGTTATACGTTATACGTTATACGTTATCCGTTATACGTTATACGTTACACGTTATACGTTACACGTTACACGTTATACGTCACACGTTATACGTTATACGTTAGATGTTATACGTTATACGTTATACGTTATACGTTATACGTTATACGATATACGTTATACGTTATACGTTATACGTTATACGATATACGTTATACGTTATACGTTATACGTTATACGTTATACGTCATACGTTATACGTTATACGTTATACGTTATACGTTATACGTTACACGTTATACGTTATACGTCACACGTTATACGTTATACGTCATACGTTGTACGTAATACGTTATACGTTATACGTTATACGTTATACGTTATACGTTATACGTTATACGTAATACGTTATACGTTATACGTTATACGTTATACGTTATACGTTATACGTTATACGTTATACGTTATCCGTTATACGTTATACGTTACACGTTATACGTTACACGTTACACGTTATACGTCACACGTTATACGTTATACGTTAGATGTCATACGTTATACGTTATACGTTATACGTTATACGTTATACGATATACGTTATACGTTATACGTTATACGTTATACGATATACGTTATACGTTATACGTTATACGTTATACGTTATACGTCATACGTTATACGTTATACGTTATACGTTATACGTTATAGGTTACACGTTATACGTTATTCTTTACACGTTATACGTTATACGTTATAAGTTATACGTTATACGTTATACGTTATACGTTATACGTTATACGTTATACGTTATACGTTATACGTTATACGGTATACGTTATACGTTATACGTTATACGTTATACGTTATACGTTATACGTTATACGTTATACGTTATACGTCATAGGTTATACGTTATACGTTATACGTTATACGTTATACGTTATACGTTATTCGTTATACGGTATACGTTATACGTTGTACGTTATACGTAATACGCTTCACGTCATACGTTATACGATATACGTTATACGTTATAGGTTACACGTTATACGTTATTCTTTACACGTTATACGTTATACGTTATAAGTTATACGTTAAACGTTATACGTTATACGTTATACATTATGCGTTATACATTTTACATTATTCATGATACGTTATACGTTATACGTTATACGTTATATGTTATACGTTATACGTTATACGTTATACGTTATACGTTATACGTTATACGTTACACGTTATACGTTATACGTCACACGTTATACGTTATACGTCATACGTTGTACGTAATACGTTATACGTTATACGTTATACGTTATACGTTATACGTTATACGTTATACGTAATACGTTATACGTTATACGTTATACGTTATACGTTATACGTTATACGTTATACGTTATACGTTAAACGTTATCCGTTATACGTTATACGTTACACGTTATACGTTACACGTTACACGTTATACGTCACACGTTATACGTTATACGTTAGATGTTATACGTTATACGTTATACGTTATACGTTATACGTTATACGATATACGTTATACGTTATACGTTATACGTTATACGATATACGTTATACGTTATACGTTATACGTTATACGTTATACGTTATACGTTATACGTTACACGTTACACGTTATACGTCACACGTTATACGTTATACGTTAGACGTTATACGTTATACGTTATACGTTATACGTTATTCGTTATACGTTATACGTTATACGTTATACGTTATACGTTATACGTAATACGTTATACGTTATACGTTACACGTTATACGTTATACGTTATACGTTATACGTTATACGTTATACGTTATACGTTATACGTTATACGTTATACGTTATACGTTATACGTTATACGTTATACGTTATACGTTATACGTTATACGTTATACGTTATACGTTATACGTTATACGTTATACGTTATACGTTATTCGTTATACGTTATACGTTATAGGTTATACGTTATACGTAATACGTTATACGTTATACGTTATACGTTATACGTCATACGTTGTACGTTGACGTTATACGTCACACGTTATACTTTATACGTTACACGTTATACGTTATACGTTATACGTTATACGTTATACGTTATAAGTTATACGTTATACGTTATACGTTATATGTTACACGTTATACGTTATACGTAATACGTTACACGTTATACGTCATAGCTTACACGATACACGTTATACGTCATACGTTATACGTTACACGTTATACGTCACACGTTATACGTTATACGTTACACGTTATACGTTATACGTTATACGTTATACGTTATGCGTTATACGTTATACGTTATACGTTATACGTTATACGTTATACGTTATACGTTATACGTTACACGTTATACGTTATACGTTACACGTTATACGTTATACGTTATACGTTATACGTTATACGTTATACGTTATACGTTATACGTTACACGTTATACGTTATACGATACACGTTATACGTTATACGTTATACGTTATACGTTATACAATATACGTTATACGTTATACGTTATATGTTATACGTTATACGTTATACGTTATACGTTATACGTTATACGTTATACGTTATACGTTATACATTATACGGTATACGATATACGTTATGCATTATACGTTTTACGTTATTCGTTATACGTTATACGTTATACGTTATACGTTATAAGTTATACGTTATACGTTATACATTATACGTTATACGTTATACGTCATAGCTTACACGATACACGTTATACGTCATACGTTATACGTTACACGTTATACGTCACACGTTATACGTTATACGTTACACGTTATACGTTATACCTTATACGTTATACGTTATACGTTATACGTTATACGTTATAAGTTATACGTTATACGTTATACGTTATATGTTACACGTTATACGTTATACGTTATACGTTATACGTTATACGTTATACGTTATACGTTATACGTTATACGTTATACGTTATACGTTATACGTTATATGTTATACGTTATACGTAATATGTAATACGTTATACCATTTACGTTATTCGTTATACGTTCTTCGTTATGCGTTGTACGTTATACGTTATACGATATACGTTATACGTTATACGTTATACGTTATACGATATACGTTATACGTTATACGTTATACGTTATACGTTATACGTTATACGTTATACGTTACACGTTACACGTTATACGTCACACGTTATACGTTATACGTTAGACGTTATACGTTATACGTTATACGTTATACGTTATACGATATACGTTATACGTTATACGTTATACGTTATACGTTATACGTTATACGTTATACGTTATACGTTATACGTTATACGTTATACGTTATACGTTACACGTTACACGTTATACGTCACACGTTATACGTTATACGTTAGACGTTATACGTTATACGTTATACGTTATACGTTATTCGTTATACGTTATACGTTATACGTTATACGTTATACGTTATACGTAATACGTTATACGTTATACGTTACACGTTATACGCTATACGTTATACGTTATACGTTATACGTTATACGTTATACGTTATACGTTATACGTTATACGTTATACGTTATACGTTATACGTTATACGTTATACGTTATACGTTATACGTTATACGTTATACGTTATACGTTATACGTTATACGTTATTCGTTATACGTTATACGTTATAGGTTATACGTTATACGTAATACGTTATACGTTATACGTTATACGTTATACGTCATACGTTGTACGTTGACGTTATACGTCACACGTTATACTTTATACGTTACACGTTATACGTTATACGTTATACGTTATACGTTATACGTTATACGTTATACGTTAAACGTTATACGTTATACGTTATAAGTTA
Organism: Ptiloglossa arizonensis; assembly: GCF_051014685.1. Lineage (NCBI taxonomy): Eukaryota > Metazoa > Arthropoda > Insecta > Hymenoptera > Colletidae > Ptiloglossa > Ptiloglossa arizonensis. The sequence continues at coordinate 377,920 of NW_027478646.1, read as the reverse complement.
TACGTTATACGTTATACGTTATATGTTACACGTTATACGTTATACGTTATACGTTATACGTTATACGTTATACGTTATACGTTATACGTTATACGTTATACGTTATACGTTATACGTTATATGTTATACGTTATACGTAATATGTAATACGTTATACCATTTACGTTATTCGTTATACGTTCTTCGTTATGCGTTGTACGTTATACGTTGTGCGTTATACGTTATACGTTATACGTGATACGTTACACGTTATACGTTACAGGTTAGGCGTTACACGTTATACGTTACACGTTATACGTTACACTTTATACGTTACACGTTATACGTTATACGTTATACGGTATACGTTATACGTTATACGCTATTCGTTATACGTTATACGTTATACGTTATACGTTATACGGAATACGTTATACGTTATACGTTATACGTCATACGTTATACGTTACACGTTATACGTCACACGTTATACGTTATAAGTTACACGTTATACGTTATATGTTATACGTTATACGTTATACGTTATACGTTAAACGTTATACGTTATACGTTATAAGTTATACGTTATACGTTATACGTTATACGTTACACTTTATACGTTATACGTTATACGTTATACGTTATACGTTATACGTTATACGTTATACGTTATACGTTATACGTTATATGTTATACGTTATACGTAATATGTAATACGTTATACGATTTACGTTATTCGTTATACGTTATACGTTATACGTTATACGTTATACGTGATACGTTATACGTTATACGTTATACGTTATACGTTATACGATATACGTTATACGTTATACGTTATACGTTATACGTTATACGTTATACGTTATACGTTACACGTTATACGTTATACGTCACACGTTATACGTTGTACGTTACACGTTATACGTTATACGTCACACGTTATACGTTATACGTTAGACGTTATACGTTATACGTTATACGTTATACGTTATACGTTATACGTTATACGTTATACGTTATACGTTATACGTTATACGTTATACGTTATACGTTATACGTTATACGTTACACGTTGTACGATATACGTCACACGTTATACGTTATACGTTAGACGTTATACGTTATACGTTATACGTTATAAGTTATACGTTATACGTTATACGTTATACGTTACACGTTATACGTTATACGTTATACGTTATACGTTATACGTTATACGTGATACGTTACACGTTATACGTTACAGGTTAGGCGTTACACGTTATACGTTACACGTTATACGTTACACTTTATACGTTACACGTTAAACGTTATACGTTATACGGTATACGTTATACGTTATACGCTATTCGTTATACGTTATACGTTATACGTTACACGTTATACGTAATACGTTATACGTTATACGTTATACGTTATACGTTATACGTTAGACGTTATACGTTATACGTTATACGTTATACGTTATACGTTATACGTTATACGTTATACGTTATACGTTATACGTTATACGTTATACGTTATACGTCATACGTTATACGTTACACGTTATACGTTCTTCGTTATGCGTTGTACGTTATACGTTGTGCGTTATATGTTACACGTTATATGTTATTCGTTATACGTTATACGTTATACGTAATACGTTATATGTTATACGTTATACGTTATACGTTACACGTTATACGTTATACGTTATACGTCACACGTTATACGTTATACGTTACACGTTATACGTTATACGTCACACGTTATACGTTATACGTTATTCGTTATACGTTATACGTTATACGTTATACGTTATACGTTATACGTTATACGTTATACCTTATACGTTATACGTTATACGTTACACGTTATACGTTATACGTTATACGTTATACGTTATACGTTATACGTTATACGTTACACGTTATACGTTATATGTTATACGTTATACGTAATATGTAATACGTTATTCGTTTTACGTTATTCGTTTTACGTTATTCGTTATACGTTCTTCGTTACACGTTGTACGTTATACGTTATACGTTATACGTTATTCGTTATACGTTATACGTTATACGTTATACGTTATACGTAATACGTTATACGTTATACGTTATACGTTATACGTTATACGTTATACGTTATACGTTATACGTTACACGTTATACGTTAGACGTTATACGTTATACGTTATACGTTATACGTTATACGTTATACGTTATACCTTATACGTTATACGTTATACGTTACACGTTATACGTTATACGTTATACGTTATACGTTATACGTTATACGTTATACGTTACACGTTATACGTTATACGTCACACGTTATACGTTATACGTTATTCGTTATACGTTATACGTTATACGTTATACGTTATACGGAATACGTTATACGTTATACGTTATACGTCATACGTTATACGTTATACGTTATATGTTACACGTTATACGTAATATGTAATACGTTATACGATTTACGTTATTCGTTATACGTTCTTCGTTATGCGTTGTACGTTATACGTTATACGTTATACGTTATTCGTTATACGTTATACGTTATACGTTATACGTTATACGTAATACGTTATACGTTATACGTTATACGTTATACGTTATACGTTATACGTTATACGTTATACGTTATACGTTACACGTTATACGTTAGACGTTATACGTTATACGTTATACGTTATACGTTATACGTTATACGTTATACCTTATACGTTACACGTTATATGTTATTCGTTATACGTTATACGTTATACGTAATACGTTATATGTTATACGTTATACGTTATACGTTACACGTTATACGTTATACGTTATACGTCACACGTTATACGTCACACGTTATACGTTATACGTTACACGTTATACGTTATACGTTATACGTTATACGTTATACGTTATACGTTATACGTTATACGTTATACGTTATACATTATACGTTATACGTTATACGTTATACGTTATACGTTATACGTTATACGTTATACGTTATACGTTATACGTTATACGTTATACGTAATACGTTATATGTTATACGTTATACGTTATACGTTACACGTTATACGTTATACGTTATACGTTATACGTTATACGTTATACGTTACACGTTATACGTTAGACGTTATACGTTATACGTTATACGTTATACGTTATACGTTATACGTTATACCTTATACGTTTCACGTTATATGTTATTCGTTATACGTTATACGTTATACGTAATACGTTATATGTTATACGTTATACGTTATACGTTACACGTTATACGTTATACGTTATACGTCACACGTTATACGTCACACGTTATACGTTATACGTTACACGTTATACGTTATACGTTATACGTTATACGTTATACGTTATACGTTATACGTTATACGTTATACGTTATACGGTATACATTATACGTTATACGTTACACGTTATACGTCACACCTTATACGTTATACGTTACACGTTATACGTTATACGTTATACGTTATACGTTATACGTTATACGTTATACGTTATACGTTATACGTTATACGTTATACGATATACGATATACGTTATACGTTATACGTTATACGTTATACCTTATACGTTATACGTTATACGTTATACGATATACGATATACGTTATACGTTATACGTTATACGTTATACGTTATACGTTATACGTTATACGTTATACGTTATACGTTATACGTTATACGTTATACGTTATACGTTATACGTTATACGTTATATGTTATACGTTATACGTAGTATGTAATACGTTATACGATTTACGTTATTCGTTATACGTTCTTCGTTATGCGTTGTACGTTATACGTTGTGCGTTATACGTTACACGTTATACGTTATACGTTATACGTCACACGTTATACGTTATACGTTATACGTTACACGTTATACGTTATACGTTATACGTCACACGTTATACGTTATACGTTACACGTTATACGTAATACGTTATACGTTATACGTTATACGTTATACGTTATACGTTAGACGTTATACGTGATACGTTATACGTTATACGTTATACGTTATACGTTATACGATATACGATATACGTTATACGTTATACGTTATACGCTAACGTTATACGTTATACGTTATACGTTATACTTTATACGTTACACGTTATACGTTATACGTCACACGTTATACGTTATACGTTACACGTTATACGTTATACGTCACGTGTTATACGTTATACGTTAGACGTTATACGTTATACGTCACACGTTATACGTTATACGTTAGACGTTATACGTTATACGTTATACGTTATACGTTATACGTTATACGTTATACGTTATACGTTATACGTTATACGTTATACCTTACACGTTATACGTTATACGTCACACGTTATACGTTATACGTTAGACGTTATACGTTATACGTTATACGTTATACGTTATACGTTATACGTTATACGTTATACGTTATACGTTATACGTTATACGTTACACGTTATACGTTATACGTTATACGTTATACGTTATACGTTATACGTTATACGTTATACGTTATACGATATACGTTATACGTTATACGTTATACGTTACACGTTATACGTTACACGTTACACGTTATACGTCACACCTTATACGTTATACGTTACACGTTATACGTTATACGTTATACGTTATACGTTATACGTTATACGTTATACGTTATACGTTATACGTTATACGTTATACGTTATACGTTATACGTTATACGTTATACGTTATACGTTATACGTTATACGTTATACGTTATACGTTATATGTTATACGTTATACGTAGTATGTAATACGTTATACGATTTACGTTATTCGTTATACGTTCTTCGTTATGCGTTGTACGTTATACGTTGTGCGTTATACGTTACACGTTATACGTTATACGTTATACGTCACACGTTATACGTTATACGTTATACGTTATACGTTATATGTTATACGTTATACGTAATATGTAATACGTTATACGTTTTACGTTATTCGTTATACGTTCTTCGTTACACGTTGTACGTTATACGTTATTCGTTATTCGTTACACGTTATACGTTATTCGTTATACGTTATACGTTATACGTTATACGTTATACGTTATACGTTATACGTTATACGTTTTACGTTATACGTTACACGTTATACGTTATACGTCACACGTTATACGTTATACGTTACACGTTATACGTTATACGTTATACGTTATACGTTATACGTTATACGTTATACGTTATACGTTACACGTTATACGTTATACGTTATATGTTATACGTTATACGTAATATGTAATACGTTATTCGTTTTACGTTATTCGTTATACGTTCTTCGTTACACGTTGTACGTTATACGTTATGCGTTATACGTTAAACGTTATACGTTATACGTTATAAGTTATACGTTATACGTTATACGTTATACGTTATACGTTATACGTTATACGTTATACGTTATACGTTATACGTTTTACGTTATACGTTACACGTTATACGTTATACGTCACACGTTATACGTTACACGTTATACGTTGTACGTAATACGTTATACGCTATACGTTATACGTAATACGTTATACGTTATACGTTATACGTTATACGTTATACGTTATACGTTATACGTTTTACGTTATACGTTACACGTTATACGTTATACGTCACACGTTATACGTTACACGTTATACGTTGTACGTAATACGTTATACGCTATACGTTATACGTTATACGTTATATGTTATACGTTATACGTAATATGTAATACGTTATTCGTTTTACGTTATTCGTTATACGTTCTTCGTCACACGTTATACGTTATACGTTAGACGTTATACGTTATACGTTATACGTTATACGTTATACGTTATACGTTATACGTTATACGTTATACGTTATACGTTATACGTTACACGTTATACGTTATACGTTATACGTTATACGTTATACGTTATACGTTATACGTTATACGTTATACGTTATACGTTATACGTTATACATTATACGTTATACGTTATACGTTATACGTTATACGTTATACGTTATACGTTATACGTTATACGTTATACGTTATACGTTATACGTTATACGTTATACGTTATACGTTATACGTTATACGTTATACGTTATACGTTATACATTATACGTTACACGTTATACGTTACACGTTATACGTTATACCTTATACGTTATACGTTATACGTTATACGTTAAACGTTATACGTTATACGTTACACGTTATACGTTATACGTTACACGTTATACGTTATACGTTATACGTTACACGTTATACGTTATACGTTATACGCTATACGTTATACGTTATACGTTATACGTTGTACGTTATACGTTATACGTTATACGTTATACGTTAAACGTTATACGTTTCACGTTATAAGTTATACGTTATACGTTATACGTTATACGTTATACGTTACACGTTATACGTTATACGTTATACGTTATACGTTATACGTTATACGTTATACGTTAAACGTTATACGTTTCACGTTATAAGTTATACGTTATGCGTTATACGTTATACGATATACGTTACACGTTATACGTTATACGTTATACGTTATACGTTATACGTTATACGTTACACGTTATACGTTATACGTTATACGCTATACGTTATACGTTATACGTTATACGTTACACGTTATACGTTATACGTCACACGTTATACGTTATACGTTACACGTTATACGTTATACGTTACACGTTATACGTTATACGTCACACGTTATACGTTATACGTTACACGTTATACGTTATACGTTATACGTTATACGTTATACGTTATACGTTATACGTTAGACGTTATACGTTATACGTTATACGTTATACGTTATACGTTATACGTTATACCTTATACGTTATACGTTATACGTTACACGTTATACGTTATACGTTATACGTTATACGTTATACGTTATACGTTATACGTTACACGTTATACGTTATACGTCACACGTTATACGTTATACGTTATTCGTTATACGTTATACGTTATACGTTATACGTTATACGTTATACGTTATACGTTATACCTTATACGTTATACGTTATACGTTACACGTTATACGTTATACGTTATACGTTATACGTTATACGTTATACGTTATACGTTACACGTTATACGTTATATGTTATACGTTATACGTAATATGTAATACGTTATTCGTTTTACGTTATTCGTTATACGTTCTTCGTTACACGTTGTACGTTATACGTTATACGTTATTCGTTATACGTTATACGTTATACGTTATACGTTATACGTAATACGTTATACGTTATACGTTATACGTTATACGTTATACGTTATACGTTATACGTTATACGTTACGCGTTATACGTTAGACGTTATACGTTATACGTTATACGTTATACGTTATACGTTATACGTTATACCTTATACGTTATACGTTATACGTTACACGTTATACGTTATACGTTATACGTTATACGTTATACGTTATACGTTATACGTTACACGTTATACGTTATACGTCACACGTTATACGTTATACGTTATTCGTTATACGTTATACGTTATACGTTATACGTTATACGGAATACGTTATACGTTATACGTTATACGTCATACGTTATACGTTATACGTTATATGTTACACGTTATACGGAATATGTAATACGTTATACGATTTACGTTATTCGTTATACGTTCTTCGTTATGCGTTGTACGTTATACGTTGTGCGTTATACGTTATACGTTATACGTTATACGTTATACGTTATACGTTATACGTTATACGTTATACGTTATACGTTATACGTTATACGTTACACGTTATACGTTACACGTCACACGTTATACGTTATACGTTAGACGTTATACGTTATACGTTATACGTTATACGTTATACGTTATACGTTATACGTTATACGTTATACGTTACACGTTATACGTTATACGTTATACGTTATACGTTATACGTTATACGTTATACGTTATACGTTATACGTTATACGTTATACGTTATACGTTATACGTTATACGTTACACGTTATACGTTACACGTTACACGTTATACGTCACACCTTATACGTTATACGTTACACGTTATACGTTATACGTTATACGTTATACGTTATACGTTATACGTTATACGTTATACGTTATACGTTATACGTTATACGTTATACGTTATACGTTATACGTTATACGTTATACGTTATACGTTATACGTTATACGTTATATGTTATACGTTATACGTAGTATGTAATACGTTATACGATTTACGTTATTCGTTATACGTTCTTCGTTATGCGTTGTACGTTATACGTTGTGCGTTATACGTTACACGTTATACGTTATACGTTATACGTCACACGTTATACGTTATACGTTATACGTTATACGTTATATGTTATACGTTATACGTAATATGTAATACGTTATACGTTTTACGTTATTCGTTATACGTTCTTCGTTACACGTTGTACGTTATACGTTATTCGTTATACGTTACACGTTATACGTTATTCGTTATACGTTATACGTTATACGTTATACGTTATACGTTATACGTTATACGTTATACGTTATACGTTTTACGTTATACGTTACACGTTATACGTTATACGTCACACGTTATACGTTATACTTTACACGTTATACGTTATACGTTATACGTTATACGTTATACGTTATACGTTATACGTTATACGTTACACGTTATACGTTATACGTTATACGTTATATGTTATACGTTATACGTAATATGTAATACGTTATTCGTTTTACGTTATTCGTTATACGTTCTTCGTTACACGTTGTACGTTATACGTTATGCGTTATACGTTAAACGTTATACGTTATACGTTATAAGTTATACGTTATACGTTATACGTTATACGTTATACGTTATACGTTATACGTTATACGTTACACGTTATACGTTATACGTCACACGTTATACGTTACACGTTATACGTTGTACGTAATACGTTATACGTTATACGTTATACGTTATACGTTATACGTTATACGTTATACGTTATACGTTATACATTATACGTTATACGTTATACGTTATACGTTATACGTTATACGTTATACGTTATACGTTATACGTTATACGTTATACGTTATACGTTATACGTTATACGTTATACGTTATACGTTATACATTATACGTTACACGTTATACGTTACACGTTATACGTTATACCTTATACGTTATACGTTATACGTTATACGTTAAACGTTATACGTTATACGTTACACGTTATACGTTATACGTTACACGTTATACGTTATACGTTATACGTTACACGTTATACGTTACACGTTATACGCTATACGTTATACGTTATACGTTATACGTTGTACGTTATACGTTATACGTTATACGTTATACGTTAAACGTTATACGTTTCACGTTATAAGTTATACGTTATACGTTATACGTAATACGTTATACGTTACCCGTTATACGTTATACGTTATACGTTATACGTTATACGTTATACGTTAAACGTTATACGTTTCACGTTATAAGTTATACGTTATGCGTTATACGTTATACGATATACGTTACACGTTATACGTTATACGTTATACGTTATACGTTATACGTTATACGTTATACGTTACACGTTATACGTTATACGTTATACGCTATACGTTATACGTTATACGTTATACGTTACACGTTATACGTTATACGTCACACGTTATACGTTATACGTTACACGTTATACGTTATACGTTACACGTTATACGTTATACGTTACACGTTATACGTTACACGTTATACGTTACACGTTATACGTTATACATTATACGTTACACGTTATACGTTACACGTTATACGTTATACCTTATACGTTATACGTTATACGTTATACGTTAAACGTTATACGTTATACGTTACACGTTATACGTTATACGTTATACGTTATACGTTACACGTTATACGTTATACGTCACACGTTATTCGTTATACGTTATACGTTATACGTTATACGTTATACGTTATACGTTATACGTTATACCTTATACGTTATACGTTATACGTTACACGTTATACGTTAAACGTTGTACGATATACGTCACACGTTATACGTTATACGTTAGACGTTATACGTTATACGTTATACGTTATACATTATACTTTATACGTTATACTTTATACGTTATACGTTATACGTTATACGTTATACGTTATACGTTATACGTTATACGTTATACGTTATACGTTATACGTTATACGTTATACGTTATACGTTATACGTTATACGTTATACGTTATACGTTACACGTTATACGTTATACGTTATACGTTATACGTTATACGTTATACGTTATACGTTATACGTTATACGTTATACGTTATACGTTATACGTTATACGTTATACGTTACACGTTATACGTTAAACGTTACACGTTATACGTTATACGTCATACGTTATACGTTATACGTTATACTTTATACGTTATACGTTATATGTTATACGTTATACGTTATACGTTATACGTCGTACGTTATACGTTACACGTTATACGTTCTTCGTTATGCGTTGTACGTTATACGTTGTGCGTTATATGTTACACGTTATATGTTATTCGTTATACGTTATACGTTATACGTAATACGTTATATGTTATACGTTATACGTTATACGTTACACGTTATACGTTATACGTTATACGTCACACGTTATACGTTATACGTTACACGTTATACGTAATACGTTATACGTTATACGTTATACGTTATACGTTATACGTTAGACGTTATACGTTATACGTTATACGTTATACGTTATACGTTATACGTTATACGTTATACGTTATACGTTATACGTTATACGTTATACGTTATATGTTATACGTTATACGTAGTATGTAATACGTTATACGATTTACGTTACTCGTTATACGTTCTTCGTTATGCGTTGTACGTTATACGTTGTGCGTTATACGTTACACGTTATACGTTATACGTTATTCGTTATACGTTATACGTTATACGTTATACGTTATACGTTATACGTTATACGTTATACCTTATACGTTATACGTTATACGTTACACGTTATACGTTATACGTTATACGTTAGACGTTATACGTTATACGTTATACGTTATACGTTATACGTTATACGTTATACCTTATACGTTATACGTTATACGCTACACGTTATACGTTATACGTTATACGTTATACGTTATACGTTATACGTTATACGTTATACGTTACACGTTATACGTTATACGTCACACGTTATACGTTATACGTTATTCGTTATACGTTATACGTTATACGTTATACGTTATACGTTATACGTTATACGTTATACCTTATACGTTATACGTTATACGTTACACGTTATACGTTATACGTTATACGTTATACGTTATACGTTATACGTTATACGTTATACGTTACACGTTATACGTTATATGTTATACGTTATACGTAATATGTAATACGTTATTCGTTTTACGTTATTCGTTTTACGTTATTCGTTATACGTTCTTCGTTACACGTTGTACGTTATACGTTATACGTTATACGTTATTCGTTATACGTTATACGTTATACGTTATACGTTATACGTAATACGTTATACGTTATACGTTATACGTTATTAATTATACGTTATACGTTATACGTTATACGTTACACGTTATACGTTAGACGTTATACGTTATACGTTATACGTTATACGTTATACGTTATACGTTATACCTTATACGTTATACGTTATACGTTACACGTTATACGTTATACGTTATACGTTATACGTTATACGTTATACGTTATGCGTTACACGTTATACGTTATACGTCACACGTTATACGTTATACGTTATTCGTTATACGTTATACGTTATACGTTATACGTTATACGGAATACGTTATACGTTATACGTTATACGTCATACGTTATACGTTATACGTTATATGTTACACGTTATACGTAATATGTAATACGTTATACGATTTACGTTATTCGTTATACGTTCTTCGTTATGCGTTGTACGTTATACGTTATACGTTATACGTTATTCGTTATACGTTATACGTTATACGTTATACGTTATACGTAATACGTTATACGTTATACGTTATACGTTATACGTTATACGTTATACGTTATACGTTATACGTTATACGTTACACGTTATACGTTAGACGTTATACGTTATACGTTATACGTTATACGTTATACGTTATACGTTATACCTTATACGTTACACGTTATATGTTATTCGTTATACGTTATACGTTATACGTAATACGTTATATGTTATACGTTATACGTTATACGTTACACGTTATACGTTATACGTTATACGTCACACGTTATACGTCACACGTTATACGTTATACGTAATACGTTATATGTTATACGTTATACGTTACACGTTATACTTTATACGTTATACGTTATACGTTACACGTTATACGTTATACGTTATACGTCACACGTTATACGTTATACGTTATACGTTACACGTTATACGTTATACGTTATACGTCACACGTTATACGTTATACGTTACACGTTATACGTAATACGTTATACGTTATACGATATACGATATACGTTATACGTTATACGTTATACGCTAACGTTATACGTTATACGTTATACGTTATACTTTATACGTTACACGTTATACGTTATACGTCACACGTTATACGTTATACGTTACACGTTATACGTTATACGTCATACGTTATACGTTATACGTTATATGTTACACGTTATACGTAATATGTAATACGTTATACGATTTACGTTATTCGTTATACGTTCTTCGTTATGCGTTGTACGTTATACGTTATACGTTATACGTTATACGTAATACGTTATATGTTATACGTTATACGTTATACGTTACACGTTATACGTTATACGTTATACGTTATACGTTATACGTTATACGTTACACGTTATACGTTAGACGTTATACGTTATACGTTATACGTTATACGTTATACGTTATACGTTATACGTTATACGATATACGACATACGTTATACGTTATACGTTATACGTTATACGTTATACGTTATACGTTATACGTTATACGATATACGATATACGTTATACGTTATACGTTATACGTTATACGTTATACGTTATACGTTATACGTTATACGTTATACGTTATACGTTATACGTTATACGTTATACGTTATATGTTATACGTTATACGTAGTATGTAATACGTTATACGATTTACGTTATTCGTTATACGTTCTTCGTTATGCGTTGTACGTTATACGTTGTGCGTTATACGTTACACGTTATACGTTATACGTTATACGTCACACGTTATACGTTATACGTTATACGTTACACGTTATACGTTATACGTTATACGTCACACGTTATACGTTATACGTTACACGTTATACGTAATACGTTATACGTTATACGTTATACGTTATACGTTATACGTTATACGTTATACGTTATACGTTATACGTTACACGTTATACGTTAGACGTTATACGTTATACGTTATACGTTATACGTTATACGTTATACGTTATACCTTATACGTTACACGTTATATGTTATTCGTTATACGTTATACGTTATACGTAATACGTTATATGTTATACGTTATACGTTATACGTTACACGTTATACGTTATACGTTATACGTCACACGTTATACGTCACACGTTATACGTTATACGTTACACGTTATACGTTATACGTTATACGTTATACGTTATACGTTATACGTTATACGTTATACGTTATACGTTATACATTATACGTTATACGTTATACGTTATACGTTATACGTTATACGTTATACGTTATACGTTATACGTTATACGTTATACGTTATACGTAATACGTTATATGTTATACGTTATACGTTATACGTTACACGTTATACGTTATACGTTATACGTTATACGTTATACGTTATACGTTACACGTTATACGTTAGACGTTATACGTTATACGTTATACGTTATACGTTATACGTTATACGTTATACCTTATACGTTTCACGTTATATGTTATTCGTTATACGTTATACGTTATACGTAATACGTTATATGTTATACGTTATACGTTATACGTTACACGTTATACGTTATACGTTATACGTCACACGTTATACGTCACACGTTATACGTTATACGTTACACGTTATACGTTATACGTTATACGTTATACGTTATACGTTATACGTTATACGTTATACGTTATACGTTATACGGTATACATTATACGTTATACGTTACACGTTATACGTCACACCTTATACGTTATACGTTACACGTTATACGTTATACGTTATACGTTATACGTTATACGTTATACGTTATACGTTATACGTTATACGTTATACGTTATACGATATACGATATACGTTATACGTTATACGTTATACGTTATACCTTATACGTTATACGTTATACGTTATACGATATACGATATACGTTATACGTTATACGTTATACGTTATACGTTATACGTTATACGTTATACGTTATACGTTATACGTTATACGTTATACGTTATACGTTATACGTTATACGTTATACGTTATATGTTATACGTTATACGTAGTATGTAATACGTTATACGATTTACGTTATTCGTTATACGTTCTTCGTTATGCGTTGTACGTTATACGTTGTGCGTTATACGTTACACGCTATACGTTATACGTTATACGTCACACGTTATACGTTATACGTTATACGTTACACGTTATACGTTATACGTTATACGTCACACGTTATACGTTATACGTTACACGTTATACGTAATACGTTATACGTTATACGTTATACGTTATACGTTATACGTTAGACGTTATACGTGATACGTTATACGTTATACGTTATACGTTATACGTTATACGATATACGATATACGTTATACGTTATACGTTATACGCTAACGTTATACGTTATACGTTATACGTTATACTTTATACGTTACACGTTATACGTTATACGTCACACGTTATACGTTATACGTTACACGTTATACGTTATACGTCACGTGTTATACGTTATACGTTAGACGTTATACGTTATACGTCACACGTTATACGTTATACGTTAGACGTTATACGTTATACGTTATACGTTATACGTTATACGTTATACGTTATACGTTATACGTTATACGTTATACGTTATACCTTACACGTTATACGTTATACGTCACACGTTATACGTTATACGTTAGACGTTATACGTTATACGTTATACGTTATACGTTATACGTTATACGCTATACGTTATACGTTATACGTTATACGTTATACGTTACACGTTATACGTAATACGTTATACGTTATACGTTATACGTTATACGTTATACGTTATACGTTATACGATATACGTTATACGTTATACGTTATACGTTACACGTTATACGTTACACGTTACACGTTATACGTCACACCTTATACGTTATACGTTACACGTTATACGTTATACGTTATACGTTATACGTTATACGTTATACGTTATACGTTATACGTTATACGTTATACGTTATACGTTATACGTTATACGTTATACGTTATACGTTATACGTTATACGTTATACGTTATACGTTATACGTTATATGTTATACGTTATACGTAGTATGTAATACGTTATACGATTTACGTTATTCGTTATACGTTCTTCGTTATGCGTTGTACGTTATACGTTGTGCGTTATACGTTACACGTTATACGTTATACGTTATACGTCACACGTTATACGTTATACGTTATACGTTATACGTTATATGTTATACGTTATACGTAATATGTAATACGTTATACGTTTTACGTTATTCGTTATACGTTCTTCGTTACACGTTGTACGTTATACGTTATTCGTTATTCGTTACACGTTATACGTTATTCGTTATACGTTATACGTTATACGTTATACGTTATACGTTATACGTTATACGTTATACGTTTTACGTTATACGTTACACGTTATACGTTATACGTCACACGTTATACGTTATACGTTACACGTTATACGTTATACGTTATACGTTATACGTTATACGTTATACGTTATACGTTATACGTTACACGTTATACGTTATACGTTATATGTTATACGTTATACGTAATATGTAATACGTTATTCGTTTTACGTTATTCGTTATACGTTCTTCGTTACACGTTGTACGTTATACGTTATGCGTTATACGTTAAACGTTATACGTTATACGTTATAAGTTATACGTTATACGTTATACGTTATACGTTATACGTTATACGTTATACGTTATACGTTATACGTTATACGTTTTACGTTATACGTTACACGTTATACGTTATACGTCACACGTTATACGTTACACGTTATACGTTGTACGTAATACGTTATACGCTATACGTTATACGTAATACGTTATACGTTATACGTTATACGTTATACGTTATACGTTATACGTTATACGTTTTACGTTATACGTTACACGTTATACGTTATACGTCACACGTTATACGTTACACGTTATACGTTGTACGTAATACGTTATACGCTATACGTTATACGTTATACGTTATATGTTATACGTTATACGTAATATGTAATACGTTATTCGTTTTACGTTATTCGTTATACGTTCTTCGTCACACGTTATACGTTATACGTTAGACGTTATACGTTATACGTTATACGTTATACGTTATACGTTATACGTTATACGTTATACGTTATACGTTATACGTTATACGTTATACGTTACACGTTATACGTTATACGTTATACGTTATACGTTATACGTTATACGTTATACGTTATACGTTATACGTTATACGTTATACGTTATACATTATACGTTATACGTTATACGTTATACGTTATACGTTATACGTTATACGTTATACGTTATACGTTATACGTTATACGTTATACGTTATACGTTATACGTTATACGTTATACGTTATACGTTATACATTATACGTTACACGTTATACGTTACACGTTATACGTTATACCTTATACTATATACGTTATACGTTATACGTTAAACGTTATACGTTATACGTTACACGTTATACGTTATACGTTACACGTTATACGTTATACGTTATACGTTACACGTTATACGTTATACGTTATACGCTATACGTTATACGTTATACGTTATACGTTGTACGTTATACGTTATACGTTATACGTTATACGTTAAACGTTATACGTTTCACGTTATAAGTTATACGTTATACGTTATACGTTATACGTTATACGTTACACGTTATACGTTATACGTTATACGTTATACGTTATACGTTATACGTTATACGTTAAACGTTATACGTTTCACGTTATAAGTTATACGTTATGCGTTATACGTTATACGATATACGTTACACGTTATACGTTATACGTTATACGTTATACGTTATACGTTATACGTTACACGTTATACGTTATACGTTATACGCTATACGTTATACGTTATACGTTATACGTTACACGTTATACGTTATACGTCACACGTTATACGTTATACGTTACACGTTATACGTTATACGTTACACGTTATACGTTATACGTCACACGTTATACGTTATACGTTACACGTTATACGTTATACGTTATACGTTATACGTTATACGTTATACGTTATACGTTAGACGTTATACGTTATACGTTATACGTTATACGTTATACGTTATACGTTATACCTTATACGTTATACGTTATACGTTACACGTTATACGTTATACGTTATACGTTATACGTTATACGTTATACGTTATACGTTACACGTTATACGTTATACGTCACACGTTATACGTTATACGTTATTCGTTATACGTTATACGTTATACGTTATACGTTATACGTTATACGTTATACGTTATACCTTATACGTTATACGTTATACGTTACACGTTATACGTTATACGTTATACGTTATACGTTATACGTTATACGTTATACGTTACACGTTATACGTTATATGTTATACGTTATACGTAATATGTAATACGTTATTCGTTTTACGTTATTCGTTATACGTTCTTCGTTACACGTTGTACGTTATACGTTATACGTTATTCGTTATACGTTATACGTTATACGTTATACGTTATACGTAATACGTTATACGTTATACGTTATACGTTATACGTTATACGTTATACGTTATACGTTATACGTTACGCGTTATACGTTAGACGTTATACGTTATACGTTATACGTTATACGTTATACGTTATACGTTATACCTTATACGTTATACGTTATACGTTACACGTTATACGTTATACGTTATACGTTATACGTTATACGTTATACGTTATACGTTACACGTTATACGTTATACGTCACACGTTATACGTTATACGTTATTCGTTATACGTTATACGTTATACGTTATACGTTATACGGAATACGTTATACGTTATACGTTATACGTCATACGTTATACGTTATACGTTATATGTTACACGTTATACGGAATATGTAATACGTTATACGATTTACGTTATTCGTTATACGTTCTTCGTTATGCGTTGTACGTTATACGTTGTGCGTTATACGTTATACGTTATACGTTATACGTTATACGTTATACGTTATACGTTATACGTTATACGTTATACGTTATACGTTATACGTTACACGTTATACGTTACACGTCACACGTTATACGTTATACGTTAGACGTTATACGTTATACGTTATACGTTATACGTTATACGTTATACGTTATACGTTATACGTTATACGTTATACGTTATACGTTATACGTTACACGTTATACGTTATACGTTATACGTTATACGTTATACGTTATACGTTATACGTTATACGTTATACGTTATACGTTATACGTTATACGTTACACGTTATACGTTACACGTTACACGTTATACGTCACACCTTATACGTTATACGTTACACGTTATACGTTATACGTTATACGTTATACGTTATACGTTATACGTTATACGTTATACGTTATACGTTATACGTTATACGTTATACGTTATACGTTATACGTTATACGTTATACGTTATACGTTATACGTTATACGTTATATGTTATACGTTATACGTAGTATGTAATACGTTATACGATTTACGTTATTCGTTATACGTTCTTCGTTATGCGTTGTACGTTATACGTTGTGCGTTATACGTTACACGTTATACGTTATACGTTATACGTCACACGTTATACGTTATACGTTATACGTTATACGTTATATGTTATACGTTATACGTAATATGTAATACGTTATACGTTTTACGTTATTCGTTATACGTTCTTCGTTACACGTTGTACGTTATACGTTATTCGTTATACGTTACACGTTATACGTTATTCGTTATACGTTATACGTTATACGTTATACGTTATACGTTATACGTTATACGTTATACGTTTTACGTTATACGTTACACGTTATACGTTATACGTCACACGTTATACGTTATACTTTACACGTTATACGTTATACGTTATACGTTATACGTTATACGTTATACGTTATACGTTATACGTTATACGTTACACGTTATACGTTATACGTTATACGTTATATGTTATACGTTATACGTAATATGTAATACGTTATTCGTTTTACGTTATTCGTTATACGTTCTTCGTTACACGTTGTACGTTATACGTTATGCGTTATACGTTAAACGTTATACGTTATACGTTATAAGTTATACGTTATACGTTATACGTTATACGTTATACGTTATACGTTATACGTTATACGTTACACGTTATACGTTATACGTCACACGTTATACGTTACACGTTATACGTTGTACGTAATACGTTATACGTTATACGTTATACGTTATACGTTATACGTTATACGTTATACGTTATACGTTATACGTTATACATTATACGTTATACGTTATACGTTATACGTTATACGTTATACGTTATACGTTATACGTTATACGTTATACGTTATACGTTATACGTTATACGTTATACGTTATACGTTATACATTATACGTTACACGTTATACGTTACACGTTATACGTTATACCTTATACGTTATACGTTATACGTTATACGTTAAACGTTATACGTTATACGTTACACGTTATACGTTATACGTTACACGTTATACGTTATACGTTATACGTTACACGTTATACGTTACACGTTATACGCTATACGTTATACGTTATACGTTATACGTTGTACGTTATACGTTATACGTTATACGTTATACGTTAAACGTTATACGTTTCACGTTATAAGTTATACGTTATACGTTATACGTAATACGTTATACGTTACCCGTTATACGTTATACGTTATACGTTATACGTTATACGTTATACGTTAAACGTTATACGTTTCACGTTATAAGTTATACGTTATGCGTTATACGTTATACGATATACGTTACACGTTATACGTTATACGTTATACGTTATACGTTATACGTTATACGTTATACGTTACACGTTATACGTTATACGTTATACGCTATACGTTATACGTTATACGTTATACGTTACACGTTATACGTTATACGTCACACGTTATACGTTATACGTTACACGTTATACGTTATACGTTACACGTTATACGTTATACGTCACACGTTATACGTTATACGATATACGTTGTACGTAATACGTTATACGTTGTACGTTATACGTAATACGTTACACGTTATACGTTACACGTTATACGTTACACGTTATACGTTACACGTTATACGTTACACGTTATACGTTATACATTATACGTTACACGTTATACGTTACACGTTATACGTTATACCTTATACGTTATACGTTATACGTTATACGTTAAACGTTATACGTTATACGTTACACGTTATACGTTATACGTTATACGTTATACGTTACACGTTATACGTTATACGTCACACGTTATTCGTTATACGTTATACGTTATACGTTATACGTTATACGTTATACGTTATACGTTATACGTTATACCT
Organism: Ptiloglossa arizonensis; assembly: GCF_051014685.1. Taxonomy (NCBI): domain Eukaryota; kingdom Metazoa; phylum Arthropoda; class Insecta; order Hymenoptera; family Colletidae; genus Ptiloglossa; species Ptiloglossa arizonensis. The sequence goes on along the minus strand of NW_027478646.1, from coordinate 357,002 downwards.
TATACGTTATACGTTATACGTTACACGTTATACGTTAAACGTTGTACGATATACGTCACACGTTATACGTTATACGTTAGACGTTATACGTTATACGTTATACGTTATACATTATACTTTATACGTTATACTTTATACGTTATACGTTATACGTTATACGTTATACGTTATACGTTATACGTTATACGTTATACGTTATACGTTATACGTTATACGTTATACGTTATACGTTATACGTTATACGTTATACGTTATACGTTACACGTTATACGTTATACGTTATACGTTATACGTTATACGTTATACGTTATACGTTATACGTTATACGTTATACGTTATACGTTATACGTTATACGTTATACGTTATACGTTACACGTTATACGTTAAACGTTACACGTTATACGTTATACGTCATACGTTATACGTTATACGTTATACTTTATACGTTATACGTTATATGTTATACGTTATACGTTATACGTTATACGTCATACGTTATACGTTACACGTTATACGTTCTTCGTTATGCGTTGTACGTTATACGTTGTGCGTTATATGTTACACGTTATATGTTATTCGTTATACGTTATACGTTATACGTAATACGTTATATGTTATACGTTATACGTTATACGTTACACGTTATACGTTATACGTTATACGTCACACGTTATACGTTATACGTTACACGTTATACGTAATACGTTATACGTTATACGTTATACGTTATACGTTATACGTTAGACGTTATACGTTATACGTTATACGTTATACGTTATACGTTATACGTTATACGTTATACGTTATACGTTATACGTTATACGTTATACGTTATATGTTATACGTTATACGTAGTATGTAATACGTTATACGATTTACGTTACTCGTTATACGTTCTTCGTTATGCGTTGTACGTTATACGTTGTGCGTTATACGTTACACGTTATACGTTATACGTTATTCGTTATACGTTATACGTTATACGTTATACGTTATACGTTATACGTTATACGTTATACCTTATACGTTATACGTTATACGTTACACGTTATACGTTATACGTTATACGTTAGACGTTATACGTTATACGTTATACGTTATACGTTATACGTTATACGTTATACCTTATACGTTATACGTTATACGCTACACGTTATACGTTATACGTTATACGTTATACGTTATACGTTATACGTTATACGTTATACGTTACACGTTATACGTTATACGTCACACGTTATACGTTATACGTTATTCGTTATACGTTATACGTTATACGTTATACGTTATACGTTATACGTTATACGTTATACCTTATACGTTATACGTTATACGTTACACGTTATACGTTATACGTTATACGTTATACGTTATACGTTATACGTTATACGTTACACGTTATACGTTATATGTTATACGTTATACGTAATATGTAATACGTTATTCGTTTTACGTTATTCGTTTTACGTTATTCGTTATACGTTCTTCGTTACACGTTGTACGTTATACGTTATACGTTATACGTTATTCGTTATACGTTATACGTTATACGTTATACGTTATACGTAATACGTTATACGTTATACGTTATACGTTATTAATTATACGTTATACGTTATACGTTATACGTTACACGTTATACGTTAGACGTTATACGTTATACGTTATACGTTATACGTTATACGTTATACGTTATACCTTATACGTTATACGTTATACGTTACACGTTATACGTTATACGTTATACGTTATACGTTATACGTTATACGTTATGCGTTACACGTTATACGTTATACGTCACACGTTATACGTTATACGTTATTCGTTATACGTTATACGTTATACGTTATACGTTATACGGAATACGTTATACGTTATACGTTATACGTCATACGTTATACGTTATACGTTATATGTTACACGTTATACGTAATATGTAATACGTTATACGATTTACGTTATTCGTTATACGTTCTTCGTTATGCGTTGTACGTTATACGTTATACGTTATACGTTATTCGTTATACGTTATACGTTATACGTTATACGTTATACGTAATACGTTATACGTTATACGTTATACGTTATACGTTATACGTTATACGTTATACGTTATACGTTATACGTTACACGTTATACGTTAGACGTTATACGTTATACGTTATACGTTATACGTTATACGTTATACGTTATACCTTATACGTTACACGTTATATGTTATTCGTTATACGTTATACGTTATACGTAATACGTTATATGTTATACGTTATACGTTATACGTTACACGTTATACGTTATACGTTATACGTAACACGTTATACGTCACACGTTATACGTTATACGTAATACGTTATATGTTATACGTTATACGTTACACGTTATACGTTATACGTTATACGTTATACGTTACACGTTATACGTTATACGTTATACGTCACACGTTATACGTTATACGTTATACGTTACACGTTATACGTTATACGTTATACGTCACACGTTATACGTTATACGTTACACGTTATACGTAATACGTTATACGTTATACGATATACGATATACGTTATACGTTATACGTTATACGCTAACGTTATACGTTATACGTTATACGTTATACTTTATACGTTACACGTTATACGTTATACGTCACACGTTATACGTTATACGTTACACGTTATACGTTATACGTCATACGTTATACGTTATACGTTATATGTTACACGTTATACGTAATATGTAATACGTTATACGATTTACGTTATTCGTTATACGTTCTTCGTTATGCGTTGTACGTTATACGTTATACGTTATACGTTATACGTAATACGTTATATGTTATACGTTATACGTTATACGTTACACGTTATACGTTATACGTTATACGTTATACGTTATACGTTATACGTTACACGTTATACGTTAGACGTTATACGTTATACGTTATACGTTATACGTTATACGTTATACGTTATACGTTATACGATATACGATATACGTTATACGTTATACGTTATACGTTATACGTTATACGTTATACGTTATACGTTATACGATATACGATATACGTTATACGTTATACGTTATACGTTATACGTTATACGTTATACGTTATACGTTATACGTTATACGTTATACGTTATACGTTATACGTTATACGTTATATGTTATACGTTATACGTAGTATGTAATACGTTATACGATTTACGTTATTCGTTATACGTTCTTCGTTATGCGTTGTACGTTATACGTTGTGCGTTATACGTTACACGTTATACGTTATACGTTATACGTCACACGTTATACGTTATACGTTATACGTTACACGTTATACGTTATACGTTATACGTCACACGTTATACGTTATACGTTACACGTTATACGTAATACGTTATACGTTATACGTTATACGTTATACGTTATACGTTAGACGTTATACGTGATACGTTATACGTTATACGTTATACGTTATACGTTATACGATATACGATATACGTTATACGTTATACGTTATACGCTAACGTTATACGTTATACGTTATACGTTATACTTTATACGTTACACGTTATACGTTATACGTCACACGTTATACGTTATACGTTACACGTTATACGTTATACGTCACGTGTTATACGTTATACGTTAGACGTTATACGTTATACGTCACACGTTATACGTTATACGTTAGACGTTATACGTTATACGTTATACGTTATACGTTATACGTTATACGTTATACGTTATACGTTATACGTTATACGTTATACGTTACACGTTATACGTTATACGTCACACGTTATACGTTATACGTTAGACGTTATACGTTATACGTTATACGTTATACGTTATACGTTATACGTTATACGTTATACGTTATACGTTATACGTTATACGTTACACGTTATACGTTATACGTTATACGTGATACGTTATACGTTATACGCTAACGTTATACGTTATACGTTATACGTTATACTTTATACGTTACACGTTATACGTTATACGTCACACGTTATACGTTATACGTTACACGTTATACGTTATACGTCACGTGTTATACGTTATACGTTAGACGTTATACGTTATACGTCACACGTTATACGTTATACGTTAGACGTTATACGTTATACGTTATACGTTATACGTTATACGTTATACGTTATACGTTATACGTTATACGTTATACGTTATACGTTACACGTTATACGTTATACGTCACACGTTATACGTTATACGTTAGACGTTATACGTTATACGTTATACGTTATACGTTATACGTTATACGTTATACGTTATACGTTATACGTTATACGTTATACGTTACACGTTATACGTTATACGTTATACGTTATACGTTATACGTTATACGTTATACGTTATACGTTATACGTTATACGTTATACGATATACGTTATACGTTATACGTTATACGTTACACGTTATACGTTACACGTTACACGTTATACGTCACACCTTATACGTTATACGTTACACGTTATACGTTATACGTTATACGTTATACGTTATACGTTATACGTTATACGTTATACGTTATACGTTATACGTTATACGTTATACGTTATACGTTATACGTTATACGTTATACGTTATACGTTATACGTTATACGTTATATGTTATACGTTATACGTAGTATGTAATACGTTATACGATTTACGTTATTCGTTATACGTTCTTCGTTATGCGTTGTACGTCATACGTTGTGCGTTATACGTTACACGTTATACGTTATACGTTATACGTCACACGTTATACGTTATACGTTATACGTTATACGTTATATGTTATACGTTATACGTAATATGTAATACGTTATACGTTTTACGTTATTCGTTATACGTTCTTCGTTACACGTTGTACGTTATACGTTATTCGTTATTCGTTACACGTTATACGTTATTCGTTATACGTTATACGTTATACGTTATACGTTATACGTTATACGTTATACGTTATACGTTTTACGTTATACGTTACACGTTATACGTTATACGTTATACGTTATACATTATACGTTATACGTTATACGTTATACGTTATACGTTATACGTTATACGTTATACGTTATACGTTATACGTTATACGTTATACGTTATATGTTATACGTTATACGTAATATGTAATACGTTATTCGTTTTACGTTATTCGTTATACGTTCTTCGTTACACGTTGTACGTTATACGTTATGCGTTATACGTTAAACGTTATACGTTATACGTTATAAGTTATACGTTATACGTTATACGTTATACGTTATACGTTATACGTTATACGTTATACGTTATACGTTTTACGTTATACGTTACACGTTATACGTTATACGTCACACGTTATACGTTACACGTTATACGTTGTACGTAATACGTTATACGCTATACGTTATACGTAATACGTTATACGTTATACGTTACACGTTATACGTTATACGTCACACGTTATACGTCACACGTTATACGTTATACGTTACACGTTATACGTTATACGTTATACGTTATACGTTATACGTTATACGTTATACGTTATACGTTATACGTTATACATTATACGTTATACGTTATACGTTATACGTTATACGTTATACGTTATACGTTATACGTTATACGTTATACGTTATACGTTATACGTTATACGTTATACGTTATACGTTATACGTTATACATTATACGTTACACGTTATACGTTACACGTTATACGTTATACCTTATACGTTATACGTTATACGTTATACGTTAAACGTTATACGTTATACGTTACACGTTATACGTTATACGTTACACGTTGTACGTTATACGTTATACGTTACACGTTATACGTTATACGTTATACGCTATACGTTATACGTTATACGTTATACGTTGTACGTTATACGTTATACGTTATACGTTATACGTTAAACGTTATACGTTTCACGTTATAAGTTATACGTTATACGTTATACGTTATACGTTATACGTTACACGTTATACGTTATACGTTATACGTTATACGTTATACGTTAAACGTTATACGTTTCACGTTATAAGTTATACGTTATGCGTTATACGTTATACGATATACGTTACACGTTATACGTTATACGTTATACGTTATACGTTATACGTTATACGTTACACGTTATACGTTATACGTTATACGCTATACGTTATACGTTATACGTTATACGTTACACGTTATACGTTATACGTCACACGTTATACGTTATACGTTACACGTTATACGTTATACGTTACACGTTATACGTTATACGTCACACGTTATACGTTATACGTTACACGTTATACGTTATACGTTATACGTTATACGTTATACGTTATACGTTATACGTTATACGTTATACGTTATACCTTATACGTTATACGTTATACGTTACACGTTATAAGTTATACGTTATACGTTATACGTTATACGTTATACGTTATACGTTACACGTTATACGTTATATGTTATACGTTATACGTAATATGTAATACGTTATTCGTTTTACGTTATTCGTTATACGTTCTTCGTTACACGTTGTACGTTATACGTTATACGTTATACGTTATTCGTTATACGTTATACGTTATACGTTATACGTTATACGTAATACGTTATACGTTATACGTTATACGTTATACGTTATACGTTATACGTTATACGTTATACGTTACACGTTATACGTTAGACGTTATACGTTATACGTTATACGTTATACGTTATACGTTATACGTTATACCTTATACGTTATACGTTATACGTTACACGTTATACGTTATACGTTATACGTTATACGTTATACGTTATACGTTATACGTTACACGTTATACGTTATACGTCACACGTTATACGTTATACGTTATTCGTTATACGTTATACGTTATACGTTATACGTTATACGGAATACGTTATACGTTATACGTTATACGTCATACGATATACGTTATACGTTATATGTTACACGTTATACGGAATATGTAATACGTTATACGATTTACGTTATTCGTTATACGTTCTTCGTTATGCGTTGTACGTTATACGTTGTGCGTTATACGTTATACGTTATACGTGATACGTTATACGTTATACGTTATACGTTATACGTTATACGGTATACGTTATACGTTATACGTTATACGCTAACGTTATACGTTATACGTTATACGTTATACTTTATACGTTACACGTTATACGTTATACGTCACACGTTATACGTTATACGTTACACGTTATACGTTATACGTCACGTGTTATACGTTATACGTTAGACGTTATACGTTATACGTCACACGTTATACGTTATACGTTAGACGTTATACGTTATACGTTATACGTTATACGTTATACGTTATACGTTATACGTTATACGTTATACGTTATACGTTATACGTTATACGTTATACGTTATACGTTATACGTTATACGTTACACGTTATACGTTACACGTCACACGTTATACGTTATACGTTAGACGTTATACGTTATACGTTATACGTTATACGTTATACGTTATACGTTATACGTTATACGTTATACGTTATACGTTATACGTTATACGTTACACGTTATACGTTATACGTTATACGTTATACGTTATACGTTATACGTTATACGTTATACGTTATACGTTATACGTTATACGTTATACGTTATACGTTATACGTTACACGTTATACGTTACACGTTACACGTTATACGTCACACGTTATACGTTATACGTTACACGTTATACGTTATACGTTATACGTTATACGTTATACGTTATACGTTATACGTTATACGTTACACGTTATACGTTATACGTTATACGTTATATGTTATACGTTATACGTAATATGTAATACGTTTTTCGTTTTACGTTATTCGTTATACGTTCTTCGTTACACGTTGTACGTTATACGTTATGCGTTATACGTTAAACGTTATACGTTATACGTTATAAGTTATACGTTATACGTTATACGTTATACGTTATACGTTATACGTTACACGTTATACGTTATACGTCACACGTTATACGTTACACGTTATACGTTGTACGTAATACGTTATACGTTATACGTTATACGTTATACGTTATACGTTATACGTTATACGTTATACGTTATACATTATACGTTATACGTTATACGTTATACGTTATACGTTATACGTTATACGTTATACGTTATACGTTATACGTTATACGTTATACGTTATACGTTATACGTTATACGTTATACGTTATACATTATACGTTACACGTTATACGTTACACGTTATACGTTATACCTTATACGTTATACGTTATACGTTATACGTTAAACGTTATACGTTATACGTTACACGTTATACGTTATACGTTATACGTTAAACGTTATACGTTTCACGTTATAAGTTATACGTTATACGTTATACGTAATACGTTATACGTTACCCGTTATACGTTATACGTTATACGTTATACGTTATACGTTAAACGTTATACGTTTCACGTTATAAGTTATACGTTATGCGTTATACGTTATACGATATACGTTACACGTTATACGTTATACGTTATACGTTAAACGTTATACGTTTCACGTTATAAGTTATACGTTATGCGTTATACGTTATACGATATACGTTACACGTTATACGTTATACGTTATACGTTATACGTTATACGTTATACGTTACACGTTATACGTTATACGTTATACGCTATACGTTATACGTTATACGTTACACGTTATACGTTATACGTTATACGCTATACGTTATACGTTATACGTTATACGTTACACGTTATACGTTATACGTCACACGTTATACGTTATACGTTACACGTTATACGTTACACGTTATACGTTATACATTATACGTTACACGTTATACGTTACACGTTATACGTTATACCTTATACGTTATACGTTATACGTTATACGTTAAACGTTATACGTTATACGTTACACGTTATACGTTATACGTTACACGTTATACGTTATACGTTATACGTTACACGTTATACGTTATACGTCACACGTTATACGTTATACGTTACACGTTATACGTTATACGTTACACGTTATACGTTATACGTCACACGTTATACGTCACACGTTATACGTTATACGTTACACGTTATACGTTATACGTTATACGTTATACGTTATACGTTATACGTTATACGTTATACGTTATACGTTATACGTTATACGTTATACGTTATACGTTATACGTTATACGTTATACGTTATACGTTATACGTTATACGTTATACGTTATACGTTATACGTTATACGTTATACGTTATACGTTATACGTTATACGTTATACGTTATACGTTATACGTTATACATTATACGTTACACGTTATACGTTACACGTTATACGTTATACCTTATACGTTATACGTTATACGTTATACGTTAAACGTTATACGTTATACGTTACACGTTATACGTTATACGTTACACGTTATACGTTATACGTTATACGTTACACGTTATACGTTATACGTTATACGCTATACGTTATACGTTATACGTTATACGTTGTACGTTATACGTTATACGTTATACGTTATACGTTAAACGTTATACGTTTCACGTTATAAGTTATACGTTATACGTTATACGTTATACGTTACACGTTATACGTTATACGTTATACGTTATACGTTATACGTTATACGTTATACGTTATACGTTAAACGTTATATGTTTCACGTTATAAGTTATACGTTAAGCGTTATACGTTATACGATATACGTTACACGTTATACGTTATACGTTATACGTTATACGTTATACGTTATACGTTACACGTTATACGTTATACGTTATACGCTATACGTTATACGTTATACGTTATACGTTACACGTTATACGTTATACGTCACACGTTATACGTTATACGTTACACGTTATACGTTATACGTTACACGTTATACGTTATACGTCACACGTTATACGTTATACGATATACGTTGTACTTAATACGTTATACGTTGTACGTTATACGTAATACGTTACACGTTATACGTTACACGTTATACGTTACACGTTATACGTTACACGTTATACGTTACACGTTATACGTTACACGTTATACGTTACACGTTATACGTTACACGTTATACGTTATATGTTATACGTTATACGTAATATGTAATACGTTATACCATTTACGTTATTCGTTATACGTTCTTCGTTATGCGTTGTACGTTATACGTTGTGCGTTATACGTTATACGTTATACGTGATACGTTACACGTTATACGTTACACGTTATACGTTACACGTTATACGTTACACGTTATACGTTACACGTTATACGTTACACGTTATACGTTACACGTTATACGTTACACGTTATACGTTATACGTTATACGTTATTCGTTATACGTTATACGTTATACGTTATACGTTATACGGAATACGTTATACGTTATACGTTATACGTCATACGTTATATGTTATACGTTACACGTTATACGTTATATGTTATACGTTATACGTTATACTTTATACGTTAAACGTTATACGTTATACGTTATAAGTTATACGTTACACGTTATACGTTACACGTTATACGTTACACGTTATACGTTACACGTTATACGTTACACGTTATACGTTACACGTTATACGTTACACGTTATACGTTACACGTTATACGTTACACGTTATACGTTACACGTTATACGTTATATGTTATACCTTATACGTAATATGTAATACGTTATACCATTTACGTTATTCGTTATACGTTCTTCGTTATGCGTTGTACGTTATACGTTGTGCGTTATACGTTATACGTTACACGTTATACGTTACACGTTACACGTTACACGTCAACGTTATACGTTATACGTTAGACGTTATACGTTATACGTTATACGTTATACGTTATACGTTATACGTTATACGTTATACGTTATACGTTGTACGTTATACGTTATACGTTATACGTTATACGTTATACGTTGTACGTTATACGTTTTACGTTATACGTTATACGTTATACGTTATACGTTATACGTTATACGTTATACGTTATACGTTGTACGTTATACGTTATATAATACTTTATACGTTATACGTTACACGTTACACGTTATACGTTATACGTCACACGTAATACGTTATACGTTACACGTTATACGTTATACGTTATACGTTATACGTTATACGTTATACGTTATACGTTATACGTTATACGTTATACGTTATACGTTATACGTTATACGTTATACGTTATACGTTATACGTAATACGTTACACGTTATACGTCATAGCTTACACGATACACGTTATACGTCATACGTTATACGTTACACGTTATACGTCACACGTTATACGTTATACGTTACACGTTATACGTTATACGTTATACGTTATACGTTATGCGTTATACGTTATACGTTATACGTTATACGTTATACGTTATACGTTATACGTTACACGTTATACGTTATACGTTACACGTTATACGTTATACGTTATACGTTATACGTTATACGTTATACGTTATACGTTATACGTTATACGTTATACGTTATACGTTATACGTTATACGTTACACGTTATACGTTACACGTTATACATTACACGTTATACGTTATACCTTATACGTTATACGTTATACGTTATACGTTATACGTTAAACGTTATACGTTATACGTTACACGTTATACGTTATACGTTACACGTTATACGTTATACGTTATACGTTATACGTTATACGTTATACGTTATACGTTATACGTTATACGTTACACGTTATACGTTATACCTTATACGTTATACGTTATACGTTATACGTTATACGTTAAACGTTATACGTTATACGTTATACGTTAAACGTTATACGTTATACGTTACACGTTATACGTTATACGTTACACGTTATACGTTATACGTTATACTTCATAGCTTACACGATACACGTTATACGTCATACGTTATACGTTACACGTTATACGTCACACGTTATACGTTATACGTTACACGTTATACGTCATACCTTATACGTTATACGTTATACGTTATACGATATACGTTAAACGTTATACGTTATACGTTAAACGTTATACGTTATACGTTACACGTTATACGTTATACGTTATACGTTATACGTTATACGTTATACGTTATACGTTATACGTTATACGTTATACGTTATACGTTATACGTTATACGTTACACGTTATACGTTACACGTTATACGTTACACGTTATACGTTACACGTTATACGTTACACGTTATACGTTATACGTTATACGTTATACGTTATACGTTATACGTTATACGTTATACGTCATAGCTTACACGATACACGTTATACGTCATACGTTATACGTTACACGTTATACGTCACACGTTATACGTTATACGTTATACGTTACACGTTATTCGTAATACATTATACGTGATACGGTATACGTTGTACGTTATACGTTATACGTTATACGTTATACGTTATACGTTATACGTTATACGATATACGTTATACGTTATACGTTACACGTTATACGTTATACGATACACGTTATACGTTATACGTTATACGCTATACGTTATACGTTATACGTTATACGTTATACGTTATACGTTTTACGATATACGTTATACGTTATACGTTTTACGTTATATGTTATACGTTACACGTTATACGTTATGCGTTATACGTTATACGTTATACGTTATACGTTATACGTTATACGTTATACGTTATACGTTATACGTTATACGTTATAAGGTATACGTTATACGTTATACAATATACGTTAAACGTTATACGTTATAGGTTATACGTTATACGTTATACGTTATACGTTATACGTTATACGTTATACGTTATACGTTATACGTTATACGTTATACGTTATGCGTTATACGTTATACGTCATACGTTATACGTTACATGTTATGCGTTATACGTTTTACGTTATTCGTTATACGTTCGTCGTTACACGTTATACGTTATACGTTATACGTTATACGTTATACGTTATACGTTATACGTTATACGTTATACGTTATATGTTATACGTTATACGTTATACGTTATACGTTATACGTTATACGTTATACGTTATACGTTATACGTTATACGTTATACGTTATACGTTATACGTTATACGTTATACGTTATACGTTATACGTTATACGTTATACGTTATACGTTATACCTTATACGTTATACGTTATACGTTATACGTTATACGTTATACGTTATACGTTATAGGTTATACGTATACGTTATACGTTATACGTTATACGTTATACGTTACACGTTATTCGTAATACATTATACGTGATACGGTATACGTTGTACGTTATACGTTATACGTTATACGTTGCACGTTATACGTTATACGATATACGTTATACGTTATACGTTATACGTTATACAATATACTTTATACGTAATACGTTATATGTTATACGTTATACGTTATACGTTATACGTTATACGTTCTTCGTTATACGTTATACGTTATACGTTATACGTTATACGTTATACGTTATACGTTATACGTTATACGTTATACGTTATACGTTATACGTTATACGTTATACGTTATACGTTATACGTTATACGTTATACGTTATACGTTATACGTTATACGTTATACGTTATACGTTATACGTTATACGTTATACGTTATACGTTATACGTTATACGTTATACGTTATACGTTATACGTTATACGTTATACGTTATACGTTATACGTTATACGTTATACGTTACATGTTATGCGTTATACGTTTTACGTTATTCGTTATACGTTCTTCGTTACACGTTATACGTTATACGTTATACGTTATACGTTATACGTTATACGTTATACGTTATACGTTATACGTTATACGTTATAAGGTATACGTTATACGTTATACAATATACGTTAAACGTTATACGTTATAGGTTATACGTTATACGTTATACGTTATAGGTTATACGTTATACGTTATAGGTTATACGTTATACGTTATACGTTATACGTTATACGTTATACGTTATACGTTACACGTTATTCGTAATACATTATACGTGATACGGTATACGTTGTACGTTATACGTTATACGTTATACGTTATACGTTATACGTTATACGTTATACGATATACGTTATACGTTATACGTTATACGTTATACAATATACGTTATACGTTATACGTTATATGTTATACGTTATACGTTATACGTTATACGTTATACGTTATACGTTATACGTTATACGTTATACGTTATACGGTATACGATATACGTTATGCGTTATACGTTTTACGTTATTCGTTATACGTTATACGTTATACGTTATACGTTATACGTTATACGTTATACGTTATACGTTATACGTTATACGTTATACGTTATACGTTATACGTTATACGTTATACGTTATGCGTTATACGTTATACGTTATACGTTATATGTTATACGTTACACGTTATACGTTATACGATACACGTTATACGTTATACGTTATACGTTATACGTTATACGTTATACGTTATACGTTATACGTTTTACGATATACGTTATACGTTATACGTTTTACGTTATATGTTATACGTTACACGTTATACGTTATGCGTTATACGTTATACGTTATACGTTATACGTTATACGTTATACGTTATACGCTATACGTTATACGTTATACGTTATACGTTATACGTTATACGTTATACGTTATACGTTATACGTTATACGTTATACGTTATACGTTATACTTTATACGTTATACGTTATACGTGAAACGTTATACGTTATACGTTATACGTTATACGTTATTCGTTATACGTTATACGTTATACGTTATACGTTACATGTTATACGTTCTACGTTCTACGTTATACGTTGTACGTTATACGTTATACGTTTTACGTTATATGTTATACGTTACACGTTATACGTTATGCGTTATACGTTATACGTTATACGTTATACGTTATACGTTATACGTTATACGTTATACGTTATACGTTATACGTTATACGTTATACGTTATACGTTATACGTTATACGTTATACGTTATACGTTATACGTTATACGTTATACGTTATACGTCATAGCTTACACGATACACGTTATACGTCATACGTTATACGTTACACGTTATACGTCACACGTTATACGTTATACGTTATACGTTACACGTTATTCGTAATACATTATACGTGATACGGTATACGTTGTACGTTATACGGTATACGTTATACGTTATACGTTATACGTTATACGTTATACGTTATACGTTATACGATATACGTTATACGTCACACGTTATACGTTATACGTTACACGTTATACGTTATACCTTATACGTTATACGTTATACGTTATACGTTATACGTTAAACGTTATACGTTATACGGTACACGTTATACGTTATACGTTACACGTTATACGTTATACGTTATACGTTACACGTTATTCGTAATACATTATACGTGATACGGTATACGTTGTACGTTATACGTTATACGTTATACGTTATACGTTATACGTTATACGTTATACGTTATACGTTATACGTTATACGATATACGTTATACGTCACACGTTATACGTTATACGTTACACGTTATACGTTATACCTTATACGTTATACGTTATACGTTATACGTTATACGTTAAACGTTATACGTTATACGTTACACGTTATACGTTATACGTTACACGTTATACGTTATACGTTATACGTTATACGTTATACGTTATACGTTATACGTTATACGTTATACGTTATACGTTATACGTTATACGTTATACGTTATACGTTATACGTTATACGTTACACGTTATACGTTACACGTTATACGTTACACGTTATACGTTACACGTTATACGTTACACGTTATACGTTATACGTTATACGTTATACGTTATACGTTATACGTCATAGCTTACACGATACACGTTATACGTCATACGTTATACGTTACACGTTATACGTCACACGTTATACGTTATACGTTATACGTTACACGTTATTCGTAATACATTATACGTGATACGGTATACGTTGTACGTTATACGTTATACGTTATACGTTATACGTTATACGTTATACGTTATACGATATACGTTATACGTTATACGTTATACGTTATACAATATACGTTATACGTTATACGTTATATGTTATACGTTATACGTTATACGTTATACGTTATACGTTATACGTTATACGTTATACGTTATACATTATACGGTATACGATATACGTTATGCGTTATACGTTTTACGTTATTCGTTATACGTTATACGTTATACGTTATACGTTATAAGTTATACGTTATACGTTATACGTTATACGTTATACGTTATACGTTATACGTTATACGTTATACGTTATACGTTATGCGTTATACGTTATACGTTATACGTTATATGTTATACGTTACACGTTATACGTTATACGATACACGTTATACGTTATACGTTATACGTTATACGTTATACGTTATACGTTATACGTTATACGTTGTACGTTATACGTTTTACGATATACGTTATACGTTATACGTTTTACGTTATATGTTATACGTTACACGTTATACGTTATGCGTTATACGTTATACGTTATACGTTATACGTTATACGTTATACGTTATACGTTATACGTTATACGTTATACGTTATACGTTATAAGGTATACGTTATACGTTATACAATATACGTTAAACGTTATACGTTATAGGTTATACGTTATACGTTATACGTTATACGTTATACGTTATACGTTATACGTTATACGTTATGCGTTATACGTTATACGTTATACGTTATACGTTACATGTTATGCGTTATACGTTTTACGTTATTCGTTATACGTTCTTCGTTACACGTTATACGTTATACGTTATACGTTATACGTTATACGTTATACGTTATACGTTATACGTTATACGTTATACGTTATACGTTATAAGCTATACGTTATACGTTATACAATATACGTTAAACGTTATACGTTATAGGTTATACGTTATACGTTATACGTTATAGGTTATACGTTATACGTTATACGTTATACGTTATACGTTATAGGTTATACGTATACGTTATACGTTATACGTTATACGTTATACGTTACACGTTATTCGTAATACATTATACGTGATACGGTATACGTTGTACGTTATACGTTATACGTTATACGTTGTACGTTATACGTTATACGATATACGTTATACGTTATACGTTATACGTTATACAATATACGTTATACGTAATACGTTATATGTTATACGTTATACGTTATACGTTATACGTTATACGTTCTTCGTTATACGTTATACGTTATACGTTATACGTTATACGTTATACGTTATACGTTATACGTTATACGTTATACGTTATACGTTATACGTTATACGTTATACGTTATACGTTATACGTTATACGTTATACGTTATACGTTATACGTTATACGTTATACGTTATACGTTATACGTTATACGTTATACGTTATACGTTATACGTTATACGTTATACGTTATACGTTATACGTTATACGTTATACGTTATACGTTATACGTTATACAATATACGTTATACGTTATACGTTATAGGTTATACGTTATACGTTATACGTTATACGTTATACGTTATACGTTATACGTTATACGTTATACGTTACACGTTATTCGTAATACATTATACGTGATACGGTATACGTTGTACGTTATACGTTATACGTTATACGTTATACGTTATACGTTGTACGTTATACGATATACGTTATACGTTATACGTTATACGTTATACAATATACGTTATACGTTATACGTTATATGTTATACGTTATACGTTATACGTTATACGTTATACGTTATACGTTATACGTTATACGGTATACGATATACGTTATGCGTTATACGTTTTACGTTATTCGTTATACGTTATACGTTATACGTTATACGTTATACGTTATACGTTATACGTTATACGTTATACGTTATACGTTATACGTTATACGTTATACGTTATACGTTATACGTTATGCGTTATACGTTATACGTTATACGTTATATGTTATACGTTACACGTTATACGTTATACGATACACGTTATACGTTATACGTTATACGTTATACGTTATACGTTATACGTTATACGTTATACGTTATACGTTATACGTTATACGTTATACGTTATACGTTATGCGTTATACGTTATACGTTATACGTTATACGTTATACGTTACATGTTATGCGTTATACGTTTTACGTTATTCGTTATACGTTCTTCGTTACACGTTATACGTTATACGTTATACGTTATACGTTATACGTTATACGTTATACGTTATACGTTATACGTTATACGTTATACGTTATACGTTATACGTTATACGGTATACGATATACGTTATGCGTTATACGTTTTACGTTATTCGTTATACGTTATACGTTATACGTTATACGTTATACGTTATACGTTATACGGTATACGTTATACGTTATACGTTATACGTTATACGTTATACGTTATACGTTATTCGTTTTACGTTATACGTTATACGTTATACGTTATACGTTATACCTTATACGTTATACGTAATACGTTATACGTTATACGTTATACGTTATACGTTATACGTTATACGTTATACAATATACGTTATACGTTATACGTTATAGGTTATACGTTATACGTTATACGTTATACGTTAATCGTTATACGTTATACGTTATACGTTATACGTTATACGTTATACGTTATACGTTATACGTTGTACCTTATACGTTATACGTTATACGTTATACGTTCTACGTTCTACGTTCTACGTTATACGTTATACGTTATACGTTATACGTTATACGTTATACGTTATACGTTATACGTTCTACGTTATACGTTATACGTTATACGTTATACGTTATACGTTATACGTTATACGTTATACGTTATACGTTATACGTTATACGTTATACGTTATTCGTTTTACGTTATACGTTATACGTTATACGTTATACGTTATACGTTATACGTTATACGTTATACGTTATACGTTATACGTTATACGTTATACGTTATACGTTATACGTTATACGTTCTACGTTATACGTTATACGTTATACGTTATACGTTATACGTTATACGTTATACGTTATACGTTATTCTTTATACGTTATACGTTATACGTTATACGTTATACGTAATACGTTATACGTTATACGTTATACGTTATACGTTATACGTTATACGTTATACGTTATACGTTATACGTTATACGTTATACGTTATACGTTATACGGTATACGTTATACGTTATACGTTATACGTTATACGTTATACGTTATACGTTATACGTTATACGTCATAGGTTATACGTTATACGTTATACGTTATACGTTATACGTTATACGTTATACGTTATACGTTATACGTTATACGTTATACGTTATACGTTATACGTTTTACGTTATACGTTATACGTTATACGTTATACGTTATACGTTATACGTTATACCTTATACGTTATACGTTATACGTTATACGTTATACGTTCTACGTTATACGTTATACGTTATACGTTATACGTTATACGTTATACGTTATACGTCATAGCATACACGATACACGTTATACGTCATACGTTATACGTTACACGTTATACGTCACACGTTATACGTTATACGTTACACGTTATACGTTACACGTTACACGTTATACGTTATACGTTATACGTTATACGTTATACGTTATACGTTATACGTTATACGTTATACGTTATACGTTATACGTTATACGTTATACGTTATACGTTATACGTTATACGTTATACGTTATACGTTATACGTTATACGTTATACGTTATACGTTATACGTTATACGTTACACGTTATACGTTATACGTTACACGTTATACTTTATACGTTATACGTTATACGTTATACGTTATACGTTATACGTTATACGTTATACGTTATACGTTATACGTTATACGTTATACGTTATACGTTATACGTTATACGTTACACGTTATACGTTATACGTTACACGTTATACGTCATACGTTATACGTTATACGTTATACGTCATAGCATACACGATACACGTTATACGTCATACGTTATACGTTACACGTTATACGTCACACGTTATACGTTATACGTTACACGTTATACGTTATACCTTATACGTTATACGTTATACGTTATACGTTAAACGTTATACGTTATACGTCACACGTTATACGTTATACGTTACACGTTATACGTTATACGTTACACGTTATACGTTATACGTTATACGTTATACGTTACATGTTATACGTTACACGTTATACGTTACACGTTATACGTTACACGTTATACGTTATACCTTATACGTTATACGTTATACGTTATACGTTATACGTTAAACGTTATACGTTATACGTTACACGTTATACGTTATACGTTACACGTTATACGTTATACGTTATACGTTATACGTTATACGTTATACGTTATACGTTATACGTTATACGTTATACGTTATACGTTATACGTTACACGTTATACGTTATACGTTTCACGTTATAAGTTATACGTTATACGTTATACGTTATACGTTCTACGTTATACGTTACACGTTATACGTTATACGTTACACGTTATACGTTATACGTTATACGTTATACGTTATACGTTATACGTTATACGTTACACGTTATACGTTACACGTTATACGTTACACGTTATACGTTATACCTTATACGTTATACGTTATACGTTATACGTTATACGTTATACGTTACACGTTATACGTTATACGTTACACGTTATACGTTATACGTTATACGTTATACGTTACACGTTATACGTTATACGTTACACGTTATACGTTACACGTTATACGTTACACGTTATACGTTACACGTTATACGTTATACTTTATACGTTATACGTTATACGTTATACGTTATACGTTATACGTTACACGTTATACGTTATACGTTACACGTTATACGTTATACGTTATACGTTATACGTTATACGTCATAGCTTACACGATACACGTTATACGTCATACGTTATACGTTATACGTTACACGTTATACGTTATACCTTATACGTTATACGTTATACGTTATACGTTAAACGTTATACGTTATACGTTACACGTTATACGTTATACGTTACACGTTATACGTTATACGTTACACGTTATACGTTATACGTTATACGCTATACGTTATACGTTATACGTTATACGTTGTACGTTATACGTTATACGTTATACGTTATACGTTACACGTCACACGTTCTACGTTATACGTTATACGTCACACGTTATACGTTATACGTTACACGTTATACGTTATACGTTATACGTTATACGTTATACGTTATACGTTATACGTTATACGTTATACGTTATACGTTATACGTTATACGTTATACGTTATACGTTATACGTTATACGTTATACGTTATACGTTATACGTTATACGTTATACGTTATACGTTATTCTTTATACGTTATACGTTATACGTTATACGTTATACGTAATACGTTATACGTTATACGTTATACGTTATACGTTATACGTTATACGTTATACGTTATACGTTATACGTTATACGTTATACGTTATACGTTATACGGTATACGTTATACGTTATACGTTATACGTTATACGTTATACGTTATACGTTATACGTTATACGTCATAGGTTATACGTTATACGTTATACGTTATACGTTATACGTTATACGTTATACGTTATACGTTATACGTTATACGTTATACGTTATACGTTATACGTTTTACGTTATACGTTATACGTTATACGTTATACGTTATACGTTATACGTTATACCTTATACGTTATACGTTATACGTTATACGTTATACGTTCTACGTTATACGTTATACGTTATACGTTATACGTTATACGTTATACGTTATACGTCATAGCATACACGATACACGTTATACGTCATACGTTATACGTTACACGTTATACGTCACACGTTATACGTTATACGTTACACGTTATACGTTACACGTTACACGTTATACGTTATACGTTATACGTTATACGTTATACGTTATACGTTATACGTTATACGTTATACGTTATACGTTATACGTTATACGTTATACGTTATACGTTATACGTTATACGTTATACGTTATACGTTATACGTTATACGTTATACGTTATACGTTATACGTTATACGTTACACGTTATACGTTATACGTTACACGTTATACTTTATACGTTATACGTTATACGTTATACGTTATACGTTATACGTTATACGTTATACGTTATACGTTATACGTTATACGTTATACGTTATACGTTATACGTTATACGTTACACGTTATACGTTATACGTTACACGTTATACGTCATACGTTATACGTTATACGTTATACGTCATAGCATACACGATACACGTTATACGTCATACGTTATACGTTACACGTTATACGTCACACGTTATACGTTATACGTTACACGTTATACGTTATACCTTATACGTTATACGTTATACGTTATACGTTAAACGTTATACGTTATACGTCACACGTTATACGTTATACGTTACACGTTATACGTTATACGTTACACGTTATACGTTATACGTTATACGTTATACGTTACATGTTATACGTTACACGTTATACGTTACACGTTATACGTTACACGTTATACGTTATACCTTATACGTTATACGTTATACGTTATACGTTATACGTTAAACGTTATACGTTATACGTTACACGTTATACGTTATACGTTACACGTTATACGTTATACGTTATACGTTATACGTTATACGTTATACGTTATACGTTATACGTTATACGTTATACGTTATACGTTATACGTTACACGTTATACGTTATACGTTTCACGTTATAAGTTATACGTTATACGTTATACGTTATACGTTCTACGTTATACGTTACACGTTATACGTTATACGTTACACGTTATACGTTATACGTTATACGTTATACGTTATACGTTATACGTTATACGTTACACGTTATACGTTACACGTTATACGTTACACGTTATACGTTATACCTTATACGTTATACGTTATACGTTATACGTTATACGTTATACGTTACACGTTATACGTTATACGTTACACGTTATACGTTATACGTTATACGTTATACGTTACACGTTATACGTTATACGTTACACGTTATACGTTACACGTTATACGTTACACGTTATACGTTACACGTTATACGTTATACTTTATACGTTATACGTTATACGTTATACGTTATACGTTATACGTTACACGTTATACGTTATACGTTACACGTTATACGTTATACGTTATACGTTATACGTTATACGTCATAGCTTACACGATACACGTTATACGTCATACGTTATACGTTATACGTTACACGTTATACGTTATACCTTATACGTTATACGTTATACGTTATACGTTAAACGTTATACGTTATACGTTACACGTTATACGTTATACGTTACACGTTATACGTTATACGTTACACGTTATACGTTATACGTTATACGCTATACGTTATACGTTATACGTTATACGTTGTACGTTATACGTTATACGTTATACGTTATACGTTACACGTCACACGTTCTACGTTATACGTTATACGTCACACGTTATACGTTATACGTTACACGTTATACGTTATACGTTATACGTTATACGTTATACGTTATACGTTATACGTTATACGTTATACGTTATACGTTATACGTTATACGTTATACGTTATACGTTATACGTTATACGTTATACGTTACACGTTATACGTTACACGTTATACGTTATACGTTACACGTTATACTTTATACGTTATACGTTATACGTTATACGTTATACGTTATACGTTATACGTTATACGTTATACGTTATACGTTATACGTTATACGTTATACGTTATACGTTATACGTTACACGTTATACGTTATACGTTACACGTTATACGTTATACGTTATACGTTATACGTTATACGTCATAGCATACACGATACACGTTATACGTCATACGTTACACGTTACACGTTATACGTCACACGTTATACGTTATACGTTACACGTTATACGTTATACCTTATACGCTATACGTTATACGTTATACGTTATACGTTAGACGTTACACGTTATACGTTATACGTTACACGTTATACGTTATACGTTATACGTTATACGTTATACGTCATAGCTTACACGATACACGTTATACGTCATACGTTATACGTTACACGTTATACGACACACGTTATACGTTATACGTTACACGTTATACGTTATACCTTATACGTTATACGTTATACGTTATACGTTATACGTTAAACGTTATACGTTATACGTTACACGTTATACGTTATACGTTACACGTTATACGTTATACGTCATACGTTATACGTTATACGTTATACGTTATACGTTATACGTTATACGTTATACGTTATACGTTATACGTTATACGTTACACGTTATACGTTACACGTTATACGTTACACGTTATACGTTACACGTTATACGTTATACCTTATACGTTATACGTTATACGTTATACGTTATACGTTAAACGTTATACGTTATACGTTACACGTTATACGTTATACGTTACACGTTATACGTTATACGTTATACGTTATACGTTATACGTTATACGTTATACGTTATACGTTATACGTTATACGTTACACGTTATACGTTATACGTTATACGTTATACGTTATACGTTATACGTTACATGTTATACGTTACACGTTATACGTTACACGTTATACGTTACACGTTATACGTTAAACGTTATACGTTATACGTTACACGTTATACGTTATACGTTACATGTTATACGTTATACGTTATACGTTATACGTTATACGTTATACGTTATACGGTATACGTTATACGTTATACGTTATACGTTATACGTTATACGTTATACGTTATACGTTATACGTTACACGTTATACGTTATACGTTACACGTTATACGTTATACGTTATACGTTATACGTTATACGTCATAGCTTACACGATACACGTTATACGTCATACGTTATACGTTACACGTTATACGTCACACGTTATACGTTATACGTTACACGTTATACGTTATACCTTATACGCTATACGTTATACGTTATACGTTATACGTTAGACGTTACACGTTATACGTTATACGTTACACGTTATACGTTATACGTTATACGTTATACGTTATACGTCATAGCTTACACGATACACGTTATACGTCATACGTTATACGTTACACGTTATACGTCACACGTTATACGTTATACGGTACACGTTATACGTTATACCTTATACGTTATACGTTATACGTTATACGTTATACCTTAAACGTTATATGTTATACGTTACACGTTATACGTTATACGTTACACGTTATACGTTATACGTTATACGTTATACGTTACACGCTATACGTTACACGTTATACGTTACACGTTATACGTTACACGTTATACGTTATACCTTATACGTTATACGTTATACGTTATACGTTATACGTTATACGTTATACGTTATACGTTATACGTTATACGTTATACGTTATACGTTATACGTTACACGTTATACGTTACACGTTATAAGTTATACGTTATACGTTATACGTTAAACGTTATACGTTATACGTCACACGTTATACGTTATACGTTACACGTTATACGTTATACGTTACACGTTATACGTTATACGTTATACGTTATACGTTACATGTTATACGTTACACGTTATACGTTACACGTTATACGTTACACGTTATACGTTATACCTTATACGTTATACGTTATACGTTATACGTTATACGTTAAACGTTATACGTTATACGTTACACGTTATACGTTATACGTTACACGTTATACGTTATACGTTATACGTTATACGTTATACGTTATACGTTATACGTTATACGTTATACGTTATACGTTATACGTTATACGTTACACGTTATACGTTATACGTTTCACGTTATAAGTTATACGTTATACGTTATACGTTATACGTTCTACGTTATACGTTACACGTTATACGTTATACGTTACACGTTATACGTTATACGTTATACGTTATACGTTATACGTTATACGTTATACGTTACACGTTATACGTTACACGTTATACGTTACACGTTATACGTTATACCTTATACGTTATACGTTATACGTTATACGTTATACGTTATACGTTACACGTTATACGTTATACGTTACACGTTATACGTTATACGTTATACGTTATACGTTACACGTTATACGTTATACGTTACACGTTATACGTTACACGTTATACGTTACACGTTATACGTTACACGTTATACGTTATACTTTATACGTTATACGTTATACGTTATACGTTATACGTTATACGTTACACGTTATACGTTATACGTTACACGTTATACGTTATACGTTATACGTTATACGTTATACGTCATAGCTTACACGATACACGTTATACGTCATACGTTATACGTTATACGTTACACGTTATACGTTATACCTTATACGTTATACGTTATACGTTATACGTTAAACGTTATACGTTATACGTTACACGTTATACGTTATACGTTACACGTTATACGTTATACGTTACACGTTATACGTTATACGTTATACGCTATACGTTATACGTTATACGTTATACGTTGTACGTTATACGTTATACGTTATACGTTATACGTTACACGTCACACGTTCTACGTTATACGTTATACGTCACACGTTATACGTTATACGTTACACGTTATACGTTATACGTTATACGTTATACGTTATACGTTATACGTTATACGTTATACGTTATACGTTATACGTTATACGTTATACGTTATACGTTATACGTTATACGTTATACGTTATACGTTACACGTTATACGTTACACGTTATACGTTATACGTTACACGTTATACTTTATACGTTATACGTTATACGTTATACGTTATACGTTATACGTTATACGTTATACGTTATACGTTATACGTTATACGTTATACGTTATACGTTATACGTTATACGTTACACGTTATACGTTATACGTTACACGTTATACGTTATACGTTATACGTTATACGTTATACGTCATAGCATACACGATACACGTTATACGTCATACGTTACACGTTACACGTTATACGTCACACGTTATACGTTATACGTTACACGTTATACGTTATACCTTATACGCTATACGTTATACGTTATACGTTATACGTTAGACGTTACACGTTATACGTTATACGTTACACGTTATACGTTATACGTTATACGTTATACGTTATACGTCATAGCTTACACGATACACGTTATACGTCATACGTTATACGTTACACGTTATACGACACACGTTATACGTTATACGTTACACGTTATACGTTATACCTTATACGTTATACGTTATACGTTATACGTTATACGTTAAACGTTATACGTTATACGTTACACGTTATACGTTATACGTTACACGTTATACGTTATACGTTATACGTTATACGTTATACGTTATACGTTATACGTTATACGTTATACGTTATACGTTATACGTTATACGTTATACGTTACACGTTATACGTTACACGTTATACGTTACACGTTATACGTTACACGTTATACGTTATACCTTATACGTTATACGTTATACGTTATACGTTATACGTTAAACGTTATACGTTATACGTTACACGTTATACGTTATACGTTACACGTTATACGTTATACGTTATACGTTATACGTTATACGTTATACGTTATACGTTATACGTTATACGTTATACGTTACACGTTATACGTTATACGTTATACGTTATACGTTATACGTTATACGTTACATGTTATACGTTACACGTTATACGTTACACGTTATACGTTACACGTTATACGTTAAACGTTATACGTTATACGTTACACGTTATACGTTATACGTTACATGTTATACGTTATACGTTATACGTTATACGTTATACGTTATACGTTATACGGTATACGTTATACGTTATACGTTATACGTTATACGTTATACGTTATACGTTATACGTTATACGTTACACGTTATACGTTATACGTTACACGTTATACGTTATACGTTATACGTTATACGTTATACGTCATAGCTTACACGATACACGTTATACGTCATACGTTATACGTTACACGTTATACGTCACACGTTATACGTTATACGTTACACGTTATACGTTATACCTTATACGCTATACGTTATACGTTATACGTTATACGTTAGACGTTACACGTTATACGTTATACGTTACACGTTATACGTTATACGTTATACGTTATACGTTATACGTCATAGCTTACACGATACACGTTATACGTCATACGTTATACGTTACACGTTATACGTCACACGTTATACGTTATACGGTACACGTTATACGTTATACCTTATACGTTATACGTTATACGTTATACGTTATACCTTAAACGTTATATGTTATACGTTACACGTTATACGTTATACGTTACACGTTATACGTTATACGTTATACGTTATACGTTATACGTTATACGTTATACGTTATACGTTATACGTTATACGTTATACGTTATACGTTACACGCTATACGTTACACGTTATACGTTACACGTTATACGTTACACGTTATACGTTATACCTTATACGTTATACGTTATACGTTATACGTTATACGTTATACGTTATACGTTATACGTTATACGTTATACGTTATACGTTATACGTTATACGTTACACGTTATACGTTACACGTTATAAGTTATACGTTATACGTTATACGTTATACGTTATACGTTATACGTTATACGTTATACGTTATACGTTATACGTTATACGTTACACGTTATACGTTCTACGTCACACGTTATACGTTATACGTTACACGTTATACGTTATACGTTATACGTTATACGTTATACGTTATACGTTATACGTTATGCGTTATACCTTATACGTTATACGTTATACGTTATACGTTATACGTTATACGTTATACGTTATACCTTATACGCTATACGTTATACGTTATACGTTATACGTTAGACGTTACACGTTATACGTTATACGTTTCACGTTATAAGTTATACGTTATACGTTATACGTTATACGTTCTACGTTATACGTTACACGTTATACGTTATACGTTACACGTTATACGTTATACGTTATACGTAATACGTTATACGTTATACGTTATACGTTATACGTTATACGTTATACGTTAAACGTTATACGTTATACGTTACACGTTATACGTTATACGTTACACGTTATACGTTATACGTTATACGTTATACGTTATACGTTATACGTTATACGTTATACGTTATACGTTATACGTTACACGTTATACGTTATACGTTATACGTTATACGTTATACGTTATACGTTACATGTTATACGTTACACGTTATACGTTACACGTTATACGTTACACGTTATACGTTAAACGTTATACGTTATACGTTACACGTTATACGTTATACGTTACATGTTATACGTTATACGTTATACGTTATACGTTATACGTTATACGTTATACGGTATACGTTATACGTTATACGTTATACGTTATACGTTATACGTTATACGTTATACGTTATACGTTACACGTTATACGTTATACGTTACACGTTATACGTTATACGTTATACGTTATACGTTATACGTCATAGCTTACACGATACACGTTATACGTCATACGTTATACGTTACACGTTATACGTCACACGTTATACGTTATACGTTACACGTTATACGTTATACCTTATACGCTATACGTTATACGTTATACGTTATACGTTAGACGTTACACGTTATACGTTATACGTTACACGTTATACGTTATACGTTATACGTTATACGTTATACGTCATAGCTTACACGATACACGTTATACGTCATACGTTATACGTTACACGTTATACGTCACACGTTATACGTTATACGGTACACGTTATACGTTATACCTTATACGTTATACGTTATACGTTATACGTTATACCTTAAACGTTATATGTTATACGTTACACGTTATACGTTATACGTTACACGTTATACGTTATACGTTATACGTTATACGTTATACGTTATACGTTATACGTTATACGTTATACGTTATACGTTATACGTTATACGTTACACGCTATACGTTACACGTTATACGTTACACGTTATACGTTACACGTTATACGTTATACCTTATACGTTATACGTTATACGTTATACGTTATACGTTATACGTTATACGTTATACGTTATACGTTATACGTTATACGTTATACGTTATACGTTACACGTTATACGTTACACGTTATAAGTTATACGTTATACGTTATACGTTATACGTTATACGTTATACGTTATACGTTATACGTTATACGTTATACGTTATACGTTACACGTTATACGTTCTACGTCACACGTTATACGTTATACGTTACACGTTATACGTTATACGTTATACGTTATACGTTATACGTTATACGTTATACGTTATGCGTTATACCTTATACGTTATACGTTATACGTTATACGTTATACGTTATACGTTATACGTTATACCTTATACGCTATACGTTATACGTTATACGTTATACGTTAGACGTTACACGTTATACGTTATACGTTTCACGTTATAAGTTATACGTTATACGTTATACGTTATACGTTCTACGTTATACGTTACACGTTATACGTTATACGTTACACGTTATACGTTATACGTTATACGTAATACGTTATAC
The DNA here is from genome assembly GCF_051014685.1 of Ptiloglossa arizonensis. Taxonomy (NCBI): domain Eukaryota; kingdom Metazoa; phylum Arthropoda; class Insecta; order Hymenoptera; family Colletidae; genus Ptiloglossa; species Ptiloglossa arizonensis. The sequence continues at coordinate 326,276 of NW_027478646.1, read as the reverse complement.
GTTATACGTTATACGTTATACGTTATACGTTATACGTTATACGTTATACGTTATACGTTATACGTTATACGTTATACGTTATACGTTACACGTTACACGTTATACGTTATACGTTACACGTTATACGTCACACGTTATACGTTATACGTCATACGTTGTACGTAATACGTTATACGTTATACGTTATACGTAATACGTTATACGTTATACGTTACACGTTATACGTTATACGTCACACGTTATACGTCACACGTTATACGTTATACGTTACACGTTATACGTTATACGTTATACGTTATACGTTACACGTTATACGTTATACGTCACACGTTATACGTTATACGTTACACGTTATACGTTATACGTTATACGTTATACGTTATACGTTATACGTTATACGTTATACGTTATACCTTATACGTTATACGTTATACGTTATACGTTATACGTTATACGTTATACGTTATACGTTATACGTTATACGTTATACGTTACACGTTATACGTTACACGTTATAAGTTATACGTTATACGTTATACGTTATACGTTATACGTTATACGTTATACGTTATACGTTATACGTTATACGTTATACGTTATACGTTACACGTTATACGTTCTACGTCACACGTTATACGTTATACGTCATACGTTGTACGTAATACGTTATACGTTATACGTTATACGTAATACGTTATACGTTATACGTTACACGTTATACGTTATACGTCACACGTTTTACGTCACACGTTATACGTTATACGTTACACGTTATACGTTATACGTTATACGTTATACGTTACACGTTATACGTTACACGTTATACGTTACACGTTATACGTTACACGTTATACGTTACACGTTATACGTTACACGTTATACGTTACACGTTATACGTTATACGTTATATGTTATACGTTATACGTTATTCGTTATACGTTATACGTTATACGTAATACGTTATACGGAATGCGTTATACGTTATACGTTATACGTCATACGTTATACGTTATACGTTACACGTTATACGTTATATGTTATACGTTATACGTTATACGTTATACGTTATACGTTATACGTTATACGTTAAACGTTATACGTTATACGTTATAAGTTATACGTTACACGTTATACGTTACATGTTATACGTTACACGTTATACGTTACACGTTATACGTTGTATGTTATACGTTATACGTAATATGTAATACGTTATACCATTTACGTTATTCGTTATACGTTCTTCGTTATGCGTTGTACGTTATACGTTGTGCGTTATACGTTATACGTTACACGTTATACGTTACACGTTACACGTTATACGTCACACGTTATACGTTATACGTTAGACGTTATACGTTATACGTTATACGTTATACGTTATACGTTATACGTTATACGTTATACGTTATACGTTATACGTTATACGTTATACGTTATACGTTACACGTTATACGTTATACGTTATACGTTATTAGTTATACGTTATACGTTATACGTTATACGTTATACGTTACACGTTATACGTTATACGTTACACGTTATACGTTATACGTTATACGTTATACGTTATACGTTATACGTTATACGTTATACGTTATACGTTATACGTTATACGTTATACGTTATACGTTATACGTTATACGTTATACGTTATACGTTATACGTTATACGGTATACGTTATACGTTACACGTTATACGTTATACGTTACACGTTATACGTTATACGTTATACGTTATACGTTATACGTTATACGTCATAGCTTACACGATACACGTTATACGTCATACGTTATACGTTACACGTTATACGTCACACGTTATACGTTATACGTTACACGTTATACGTTATACCTTATACGCTATACGTTATACGTTATACGTTATACGTTAGACGTTACACGTTATATGTTATACGTTACACGTTATACGTTATACGTTATACGTTATACGTTATACGTCATAGCTTACACGATACACGTTATACGTCATACGTTATACGTTACACGTTATACGTCACACGTTATACGTTATACGGTACACGTTATACGTTATACCTTATACGTTATACGTTATACGTTATACGTTATACCTTAAACGTTATATGTTATACGTTACACGTTATACGTTATACGTTACACGTTATACGTTATACGTTATACGTTATACGTTATACGTTATACGTTATACGTTATACGTTATACGTTATACGTTATACGTTATACGTTATACGTTATACGTTACACGTTATACGTTACACGTTATACGTTACACGTTATACGTTACACGTTATACGTTATACCTTATACGTTATACGTTATACGTTATACGTTATACGTTAAACGTTATACGATATACGTTACACGTTATACGTTATACGTTACACGTTATACGTTATACGTTATACGTTATACGTTATACGTTATACGTTATACGTTATACGTTATACGTTATATGTTACACGTTATACGTTATACGTTATACGTTATACGTTATACGTTATACGTTATACGTTACATGTTATACGTTACACGTTATACGTTACACGTTATACGTTACACGTTATACGTTATACCTTATACGTTATACGTTATACGTTATACGTTATACGTTATACGTTAAACGTTATACGATATACGTTACACGTTATACGTTATACGTTACACGTTATACGTTACACGTTATACGTTATACGTTATACGTTATACGTTATACGTTATACGATATACGCTATACGTTATACGTTATACGTTATACGTTGTACGTTATACGTTATACGTTATACGTTATACGTTATACGTTACACGTCACACGTTATACGTTATACGTTATACGTCACACGTTATACGTTATACGTTACACGTTATACGTTATACGTTATACGTTATACGTTATACGTTATACGTTATACGTTATACGTTATACGTTATACGTTATACGTTATACGTTATACGTTATACGTTATACGTTATACGTTATACGTTATACGTTACACGTTATACGTTATACGTTACACGTTATACGTTATACGTTATACGTTATACGTTATACGTCATAGCTTACACGATACACGTTATACGTCATACGTTATACGTTACACGTTATACGTCACACGTTATACGTTATACGTTACACGTTATACGTTATACCTTATACGTTATACGTTATACGTTATACGTTAAACGTTATACGTTATACGTTACACGTTATACGTTACACGTTATACGTTATACCTTATACGTTATACGTTATACGTTATACGTTATACGTTAAACGTTATACGATATACGTTACACGTTATACGTTATACGTTACACGTTATACGTTATACGTTATACGTTATACGTTATACGTTATACGTTATACGTTATACGTTATACGTTATACGTTATACGTTACACGATATACGTTATACGTTTCACGTTATAAGTTATACGTTATACGTTATACGTTATACGTTCTACGTTATACGTTACACGTTATACGTTATACGTTACACGTTATACGTTATACGTTATACGTTATACGTTATACGTTATACGTTATACGTTATACGTTACACGTTATACGTTACACGTTATACGTTACACGTTATACGTTACACGTTATACGTTATACCTTATACGTTATACGTTATACGTTATACGTTATACGTTAAACGTTATACGATATACGTTACACGTTATACGTTATACGTTACACGTTATACGTTATACGTTATACGTTATACGTTATACGTTATACGTTATACGTTATACGTTATACGTTATATGTTACACGTTATACGTTATACGTTATACGTTATACGTTATACGTTATACGTTATACGTTACATGTTATACGTTACACGTTATACGTTACACGTTATACGTTACACGTTATACGTTATACCTTATACGTTATACGTTATACGTTATACGTTATACGTTATACGTTAAACGTTATACGATATACGTTACACGTTATACGTTATACGTTACACGTTATACGTTACACGTTATACGTTATACGTTATACGTTATACGTTATACGTTATACGATATACGCTATACGTTATACGTTATACGTTATACGTTGTACGTTATACGTTATACGTTATACGTTATACGTTATACGTTACACGTCACACGTTATACGTTATACGTTATACGTCACACGTTATACGTTATACGTTACACGTTATACGTTATACGTTATACGTTATACGTTATACGTTATACGTTATACGTTATACGTTATACGTTATACGTTATACGTTATACGTTATACGTTATACGTTATACGTTATACGTTATACGTTATACGTTACACGTTATACGTTATACGTTACACGTTATACGTTATACGTTATACGTTATACGTTATACGTCATAGCTTACACGATACACGTTATACGTCATACGTTATACGTTACACGTTATACGTCACACGTTATACGTTATACGTTACACGTTATACGTTATACCTTATACGTTATACGTTATACGTTATACGTTAAACGTTATACGTTATACGTTACACGTTATACGTTACACGTTATACGTTATACCTTATACGTTATACGTTATACGTTATACGTTATACGTTAAACGTTATACGATATACGTTACACGTTATACGTTATACGTTACACGTTATACGTTATACGTTATACGTTATACGTTATACGTTATACGTTATACGTTAAACGTTATACGATATACGTTACACGTTATACGTTATACGTTACACGTTATACGTTACACGTTATACGTTATACGTTATACGTTATACGTTATACGTTATACGATATACGCTATACGTTATACGTTATACGTTATACGTTGTACGTTATACGTTATACGTTATACGTTATACGTTATACGTTACACGTCACACGTTATACGTTAAACGTTATACGATATACGTTACACGTTATACGTTATACGTTACACGTTATACGTTACACGTTATACGTTATACGTTATACGTTATACGTTATACGTTATACGATATACGCTATACGTTATACGTTATACGTTATACGTTGTACGTTATACGTTATACGTTATACGTTATACGTTATACGTTACACGTCACACGTTATACGTTATACGTTATACGTCACACGTTATACGTTATACGTTATACGTTATACGTCACACGTTATACGTTATACGTTACACGTTATACGTTATACGTTATACGTTATACGTTATACGTTATACGTTATACGTTATACGTTATACGTTATACGTTATACGTTATACGTTATACGTTATACGTTATACGTTATACGTTATACGTTATACGTTACACGTTATACGTTATACGTTACACGTTATACGTTATACGTTATACGTTATACGTTATACGTCATAGCTTACACGATACACGTTATACGTCATACGTTATACGTTACACGTTATACGTCACACGTTATACGTTATACGTTACACGTTATACGTTATACCTTATACGTTATACGTTATACGTTATACGTTAAACGTTATACGTTATACGTTACACGTTATACGTTACACGTTATACGTTATACCTTATACGTTATACGTTATACGTTATACGTTATACGTTAAACGTTATACGATATACGTTACACGTTATACGTTATACGTTACACGTTATACGTTATACGTTATACGTTATACGTTATACGTTATACGTTATACGTTATACGTTATACGTTATACGTTATACGTTACACGATATACGTTATACGTTTCACGTTATAAGTTATACGTTATACGTTATACGTTATACGTTCTACGTTATACGTTACACGTTATACGTTATACGTTACACGTTATACGTTATACGTTATACGTTATACGTTATACGTTATACGTTATACGTTATACGTTACACGTTATACGTTACACGTTATACGTTACACGTTATACGTTATACCTTATACGTTATACGTTATACGTTATACGTTATACGTTATACGTTACACGGTATACGTTACACGTTACACGTTATACGTTATACGTTATACGTTATACGTTATACGTCATAGCTTACACGATACACGTTATACGTCATACGTTATACGTTACACGTTATACGTCACACGTTATACGTTATACGTTACACGTTATACGTTATACCTTATACGTTATACGTTATACGTTATACGTTAAACGTTATACGTTACACGTTACACGTTATACGTTATACGTTACACGTTATACGTTATACGTTACACGTTATACGTTATACGTTATACGTTATACGTTATACGTTATACGTTATACGTTATACGTTATACGTTATACGTTATACGTTATACGTTAAACGTTATACGTTACACGTTATACGTTATACGTTACACGTTATACGTTATACGTTATACGTTATACGTTATACGTCATAGCTTACACGATACACGTTATACGTCATACGTTATACGTTACACGTTATACGTCACACGTTATACGTTATACGTTACACGTTATACGTTATACCTTATACGTTATACGTTATACGTTATACGTTAAACGTTATACGTTATACGTTACACGTTATACGTTACACGTTATACGTTATACCTTATACGTTATACGTTATACGTTATACGTTACACGTTATACGTTACACGTTATACGTTATACGTTATACGTTATACGTTATACGTTATACGATATACGCTATACGTTATACGTTATACGTTATACGTTGTACGTTATACGTTATACGTTATACGTTATACGTTATACGTTACACGTCACACGTTATACGTTATACGTTATACGTCACACGTTATACGTTATACGTTACACGTTATACGTTATACGTTATACGTTATACGTTATACGTTATACGTTATACGTTATACGTTATACGTTATACGTTATACGTTATACGTTATACGTTATACGTTATACGTTATACGTTATACGTTATACGTTACACGTTATACGTTACACGTTATACGTTATACGTTATACGTTATACGTTATACGTTATACGTTATACGTTATACGTTACACGTTATACGTTACACGTTATACGTTACACGTTATACGTTATACGTTACACGTTATACGTTATACGTTATACGTTATACGTTATACGTTATACGTTATACGTTATACGTTATACGTTATATGTTACACGTTATACGTTATACGTTATACGTTATACGTTATACGTTATACGTTATACGTTACATGTTATACGTTACACGTTATACGTTACACGTTATACGTTACACGTTATACGTTATACCTTATACGTTATACGTTATACGTTATACGTTATACGTTATACGTTAAACGTTATACGATATACGTTACACGTTATACGTTATACGTTACACGTTATACGTTACACGTTATACGTTATACGTTATACGTTATACGTTATACGTTATACGATATACGCTATACGTTATACGTTATACGTTATACGTTGTACGTTATACGTTATACGTTATACGTTATACGTTATACGTTACACGTCACACGTTATACGTTATACGTTATACGTCACACGTTATACGTTATACGTTACACGTTATACGTTATACGTTATACGTTATACGTTATACGTTATACGTTATACGTTATACGTTATACGTTATACGTTATACGTTATACGTTATACGTTATACGTTATACGTTATACGTTATACGTTATACGTTACACGTTATACGTTATACGTTACACGTTATACGTTATACGTTATACGTTATACGTTATACGTCATAGCTTACACGATACACGTTATACGTCATACGTTATACGTTACACGTTATACGTCACACGTTATACGTTATACGTTACACGTTATACGTTATACCTTATACGTTATACGTTATACGTTATACGTTAAACGTTATACGTTATACGTTACACGTTATACGTTACACGTTATACGTTATACCTTATACGTTATACGTTATACGTTATACGTTATACGTTAAACGTTATACGATATACGTTACACGTTATACGTTATACGTTACACGTTATACGTTATACGTTATACGTTATACGTTATACGTTATACGTTATACGTTAAACGTTATACGATATACGTTACACGTTATACGTTATACGTTACACGTTATACGTTACACGTTATACGTTATACGTTATACGTTATACGTTATACGTTATACGATATACGCTATACGTTATACGTTATACGTTATACGTTGTACGTTATACGTTATACGTTATACGTTATACGTTATACGTTACACGTCACACGTTATACGTTATACGTTATACGTCACACGTTATACGTTATACGTTATACGTTATACGTCACACGTTATACGTTATACGTTACACGTTATACGTTATACGTTATACGTTATACGTTATACGTTATACGTTATACGTTATACGTTATACGTTATACGTTATACGTTATACGTTATACGTTATACGTTATACGTTATACGTTATACGTTATACGTTACACGTTATACGTTATACGTTACACGTTATACGTTATACGTTATACGTTATACGTTATACGTCATAGCTTACACGATACACGTTATACGTCATACGTTATACGTTACACGTTATACGTCACACGTTATACGTTATACGTTACACGTTATACGTTATACCTTATACGTTATACGTTATACGTTATACGTTAAACGTTATACGTTATACGTTACACGTTATACGTTACACGTTATACGTTATACCTTATACGTTATACGTTATACGTTATACGTTATACGTTAAACGTTATACGATATACGTTACACGTTATACGTTATACGTTACACGTTATACGTTATACGTTATACGTTATACGTTATACGTTATACGTTATACGTTATACGTTATACGTTATACGTTATACGTTACACGATATACGTTATACGTTTCACGTTATAAGTTATACGTTATACGTTATACGTTATACGTTCTACGTTATACGTTACACGTTATACGTTATACGTTACACGTTATACGTTATACGTTATACGTTATACGTTATACGTTATACGTTATACGTTATACGTTACACGTTATACGTTACACGTTATACGTTACACGTTATACGTTATACCTTATACGTTATACGTTATACGTTATACGTTATACGTTATACGTTACACGGTATACGTTACACGTTACACGTTATACGTTATACGTTATACGTTATACGTTATACGTCATAGCTTACACGATACACGTTATACGTCATACGTTATACGTTACACGTTATACGTCACACGTTATACGTTATACGTTACACGTTATACGTTATACCTTATACGTTATACGTTATACGTTATACGTTAAACGTTATACGTTATACGTTACACGTTATACGTTATACGTTACACGTTATACGTTATACGTTACACGTTATACGTTATACGTTATACGTTATACGTTATACGTTATACGTTATACGTTATACGTTATACGTTATACGTTATACGTTATACGTTAAACGTTATACGTTACACGTTATACGTTATACGTTACACGTTATACGTTATACGTTATACGTTATACGTTATACGTCATAGCTTACACGATACACGTTATACGTCATACGTTATACGTTACACGTTATACGTCACACGTTATACGTTATACGTTACACGTTATACGTTATACCTTATACGTTATACGTTATACGTTATACGTTAAACGTTATACGTTATACGTTACACGTTATACGTTACACGTTATACGTTATACCTTATACGTTATACGTTATACGTTATACGTTATACGTTAAACGTTATACGATATACGTTACACGTTATACGTTATACGTTACACGTTATACGTTATACGTTATACGTTATACGTTATACGTTATACGTTATACGTTATACGTTATACGTTATACGTTATACGTTATACGTTACACGATATACGTTATACGTTTCACGTTATAAGTTATACGTTATACGTTATACGTTATACGTTCTACGTTATACGTTACACGTTATACGTTATATAATACGTTACACGTTATACGTTATACGTTATACGTTATACGTTATACGTTATACGTTATACGTTATACGTTACACGTTATACGTTACACGTTATACGTTACACGTTATACGTTATACCTTATACGTTATACGTTATACGTTATACGTTATACGTTATACGTTACACGGTATACGTTATACGTTACACGTTATACGTTATACGTTATACGTTATACGTTATACGTCATAGCTTACACGATACACGTTATACGTCATACGTTATACGTTACACGTTATACGTCACACGTTATACGTTATACGTTACACGTTATACGTTATACCTTATACGTTATACGTTATACGTTATACGTTAAACGTTATACGTTATACGTTACACGTTATACGTTATACGTTACACGTTATACGTTATACGTTACACGTTATACGTTATACGATATACGCTATACGTTATACGTTATACGTTATACGTTGTACGTTATACGTTATACGTTATACGTTATACGTTACACGTCACACGTTATACGTTATACGTTATACGTCACACGTTATACGTTATACGTTACACGTTATACGTTATACGTTAGACGTTATACGTTATACGTTATACGTTATACGTTATACGTTATACGTTATACGTTATACGTTATACGTTATACGTTATACGTTATACGTTATACGTTATACGTTATACGTTATACGTTACACGTTATACGTTATACGTTACACGTTATACGTTATACGTTATACGTTATACGTTATACGTCATAGCTTACACGATACACGTTATACGTCATACGTTATACGTTACACGTTATACGTCACACGTTATACGTTATACGTTACACGTTATACGTTATACCTTATACGTTATACGTTATACGTTATACGTTATACGTTAAACGTTATACGTTATACGTTACACGTTATACGTTATACGTTATACGTTATACGTTACACGTTATACGTTACACGTTATACGTTACACGTTACACGTTATACGTTACACGTTATACGTTATACGTTATACGTTATACGTTACACGTTATACGTTACACGTTATACGTTACACGTTATACGTTACACGTTATACGTTATACGTTATACGTTATACGTTATACGTTATACGTTATACGTTATACGTTATACGTTATACGTTATACGTTAAACGTTATACGTTATACGTTATATGTTATACGTTATACGTAATATGTAATACGTTATTCGTTTTACGTTATTCGTTATACGTTCTTCGTTACACGTTGTACGTTATACGTTATGCGTTATACGTTAAACGTTACACGTTATACGTTATAAGTTATACGTTATACGTTATACGTTATACGTTATACGTTATACGTTATACGTTACACGTTATACGTTATACGTTATACGTTATACGTTATACGTTATACGTTATACGTTATACGTTATACGTTATACGTTGTACGTTATACGTTATACGTTATACGTTACACGTTATACGTTACACGTTATACGTTACACGTTATACGTTACACGTTATACGTTACACGTTATACGTTATACCTTATACGTTATACGTTATACGTCATACGTTATACGTTAAACGTTATACGTTATACGTTACACGTTATACGTTATACGTTACACGTTATACGTTATACGTTATACGTTATACGTTATACGTTATACGTTATACGTTATACGTTATACGTTATACGTTACACGTTATACGTTATACCTTATACGTTATACGTTATACGTTATACGTTATACGTTAAACGTTATACGTTATACGTTATATGTTATACGTTATACGTAATATGTAATACGTTATTCGTTTTACGTTATTCGTTATACGTTCTTCGTTACACGTTGTACGTTATACGTTATTCGTTATACGTTCTTCGTTACACGTTGTACGTTATACGTTATGCGTTATACGTTAAACGTTATACGTTATACGTTATAAGTTATACGTTATACGTTATACGTTATACGTTATACGTTATATTATACGTTATACGTTATACGTTATACGTTATACGTTACACGTTATACGTTATACGTCACACGTTATACGTTATACGTCATACGTTGTACGTAATACGTTATACGTTATACGTTATACGTTATACGTTATACGTAATACGTTATACGTTATACGTTACACGTTATACGTTATACGTCACACGTTATACGTCACACGTTATACGTTATACGTTACACGTTATACGTTATACGTTATACGTTATACGTTATACGTTAACCGTTATACGTTATACGTTATATGTTATACGTTATACGTAATACGTTATACGTAATACGTTATACGTTATACGTTACACGTTATACGTTATACGTCACACGTTATACGTCACACGTTATACGTTATACGTTACACGTTATACGTTATACGTTATACGTTATACGTTATACGTTATACGTTATACGTTACACGTTATACGTTATACGTCACACGTTATACGTCACACGTTATACGTTATTCGTTATACGTTCTTCGTTACACGTTGTACGTTATACGTTATGCGTTATACGTTAAACGTTATACGTTATACGTTATAAGTTATACGTTATACGTTATACGTTATACGTTATACGTTATACGTTATACGCTATACGTTATACGTTACACGTTATACGTTATACGTCACACGTTATACGTTATACGTCATACGTTGTACGTAATACGTTATACGTTATACGTTATACGTAATACGTTATACGTTATACGTTACACGTTATACGTTATACGTCACACGTTATACGTCACACGTTATGCTTTATACGTTACACGTCACACGTTATACGTCACACGTTACACGTTATTCGTTATACGTTCTTCGTTACACGTTGTACGTTATACGTTATACGTTATACGTCACACGTTATACGTTATACGTCATACGTTGTACGTAATACGTTATACGTTATACGTTATACGTAATACGTTATACGTTATACGTTACACGTTATACGTTATACGTCACACGTTATACGTCACACGTTATGCGTTATACGTTATACGTTATATGTTATACGTTATACGTAATATGTAATACGTTATACGTTTTACGTTATTCGTTATACGTTCTTCGTTACACGTTGTACGTTATACGTTATTCGTTATACGTTACACGTTATACGTTATTCGTTATACGTTATACGTTATACGTTATACGTTATACGTTATACGTAATACGTTATACGTTATACGTTACACGTTATACGTTATACGTCACACGTTATACGTTATACGTTACACGTTATACGTTATACGTTATACGTTATACGTTATACGTTATACGTTATACGTTACACGTTATACGTCATACGTTATATGTTATACGTTATACGTAATATGTAATACGTTATTCGTTTTACGTTATTCGTTATACGTTCTTCGTTACACGTTGTACGTTATACGTTATGCGTTATACGTTAAACGTTATACGTTATACGTTATAAGTTATACGTTATACGTTATACGTTATACGTTATACGTTATAAGTTATACGTTATACGTTATACGTTATACGTTATACGTTATACGTTATACGCTATACGTTATACGTTACACGTTATACGTTATACGTCACACGTTATACGTTATACGTCATACGTTGTACGTAATACGTTATACGTTATACGTTATACGTAATACGTTATACGTTATACGTTACACGTTATACGTTATACGTCACACGTTATACGTCACACGTTATGCTTTATACGTTACACGTCACACGTTATACGTCACACGTTACACGTTATTCGTTATACGTTCTTCGTTACACGTTGTACGTTATACGTTATACGTCACACGTTATACGTCACACGTTATGCGTTATACGTTATACGTTATATGTTATACGTTATACGTAATATGTAATACGTTATACGTTTTACGTTATTCGTTATACGTTCTTCGTTACACGTTGTACGTTATACGTTATTCGTTATACGTTACACGTTATACGTTATTCGTTATACGTTATACGTTATACGTTATACGTTATACGTTATACGTTATACGTTATACGTTATACGTTACACGTTATACGTTATACGTCACACGTTATACGTTTTACGTTACACGTTATACGTTATACGTTATACGTTATACGTTATACGTTATACGTTATACGTTACACGTTATACGTCATACGTTATATGTTATACGTTATACGTAATATGTAATACGTTATTCGTTTTACGTTATTCGTTATACGTTCTTCGTTACACGTTGTACGTTATACGTTATGCGTTATACGTTAAACGTTATACGTTATACGTTATAAGTTATACGTTATACGTTATACGTTATACGTTATACGTTATACGTTATACGTTATACGTTATACGTTACACGTTATACGTTATACGTCACACGTTATACGTTATACGTCATACGTTGTACGTAATACGTTATACGTTATACGTTATACGTAATACGTTATACGTTATACGTTACACGTTATACGTTATACGTCACACGTTATACGTCACACGTTATACGTTATACGTTACACGTTATACGTTATACTTTATACGTTATACGTTATACGTTATACGTTATACGTTATACGTTATACGTTATACGTTATACGTTATACGTTATACGTTATACGTTATACGTTATACGTTATACGTTATACGTTACACGTTATACGTTATATGTTACACGTTATACGTTATACGTTACACGTTATACGTTATACGTTACACGTTATACGTTATACGTCATAGCTTACACGATACACGTTATACGTCATACGTTATACGTTATACGTTATACGTTATACGTTATACGTTATACGTTATACGTTACACGTTATACGTCACACGTTATACGTTATACGTTACACGTTATACGTTATACCTTATACGTTATACGTTATACGTTATACGTTATACGTTATACGTTATACGTTATACGTTATACGTTATACGTTATACGTTACACGTTACACGTTATACGTTATACGTTACACGTTATACGTTATACGTTATACGTTATACGTTATACGTTATACGTTATACGTTATACGTTATACGTTACACGTTATACGTTACACGTTATACGTTACACGTTATAAGTTATACGTTATACGTTATACGTTATACGTTATACGTTATACGTTATACGTTATACGTTATACGTTATACGTTACACGTTATACGTTCTACGTCACACGTTATACGTTATACGTCATACGTTGTACGTAATACGTTATACGTTATACGTAATACGTTATACGTTATACGTTACACGTTATACGTTATACGTCACACGTTATACGTCACACGTTATACGTTATACGTTACACGTTATACGTTATACGTTATACGTTATACGTTACACGTTATACGTTACACGTTATACGTTATATGTTATACGTTATACGTTACACGTTATACGTTACATGTTATACGTTACACGTTATACGTTACACGTTATACGTTATATGTTATACGTTATACGTAATATGTAATACGTTATACGTAATATGTAATACGTTATACCATTTACGTTATTCGTTATACGTTCTTCGTTATGCGTTGTACGTTATACGTTGTGCGTTATACGTTATACGTTATACGTGATACGTTACACGTTATACGTTACACGTTATACGTTACACGTTATACGTTACACGTTATACGTCATAGCTTACACGATACACGTTATACGTCATACGTTATACGTTACACGTTATACGTCACACGTTATACGTTATACGTTACACGTTATACGTTATACGTCATAGCTTACACGATACACGTTATACGTCATACGTTATACGTTACACGTTATACGTCACACGTTATACGTTATACGTTACACGTTATACGTTATACCTTATACGTTATACGTTATACGTTATACGTTAAACGTAATACGTTATACGTTACACGTTATACGTTATACGTTACACGTTATACGTTATACGTTACACGTTATACGTTATACGATATACGCTATACGTTATACGTTATACGTTATACGTTGTACGTTATACGTTATACGTTATACGTTATACGTTACATGTCACACGTTATACGTTATACGTTATACGTTATACGTCACACGTTATACGTTATACGTTACACGTTATACGTTATACGTTATACGTTATACGTTATACGTTATACGTTATACGTTATACGTTATACGTTATACGTTATACGTTATACGTTATACGTTATACGTTATACGTTATACGTTATACGTTATACGTTACACGTTATACGTTATACGTTACACGTTATACGTTATACGTTATACGTTATACGTTATACGTCATAGCTTACATGATACACGTTATACGTCATACGTTATACGTTACACGTTATACGTCACACGTTATACGTTATACGTTACACGTTATACGTTATACCTTATACGTTATACGTTATACGTTATACGTTAAACGTTATACGTTATACGTTACACGTTATACGTTATACGTTATACGTTATACGTTACACGTTATACGTTACACGTTATACGTTACACGTTACACGTTATACGTTACACGTTATACGTTATACGTTATACGTTATACGTTACACGTTATACGTTACACGTTATACGTTACACGTTATACGTTACACGTTATACGTTATACGTTATACGTTATACGTTATACGTTATACGTTATACGTTATACGTTATACGTTATACGTTAAACGTTATACGTTATACGTTATATGTCATACGTTATACGTAATATGTAATACGTTATTCGTTTTACGTTATTCGTTATACGTTCTTCGTTACACGTTGTACGTTATACGTTATGCGTTATACGTTAAACGTTACACGTTATACGTTATAAGTTATACGTTATACGTTATACGTTATACGTTATACGTTATACGTTATACGTTACACGTTATACGTTACACGTTATACGTTATACGTTATACGTTATACGTTATACGTTATACGTTATACGTTATACGTTGTACGTTATACGTTATACGTTATACGTTACACGTTATACGTTACACGTTATACGTTACACGTTATACGTTACACGTTATACGTTACACGTTATACGTTATACCTTATACGTTATACGTTATACGTCATACGTTATACGTTAAACGTTATACGTTATACGTTACACGTTATACGTTATACGTTACACGTTATACGTTATACGTTATACGTTATACGTTATACGTTATACGTTATACGTTATACGTTATACGTTATACGTTACACGTTATACGTTATACCTTATACGTTATACGTTATACGTTATACGTTATACGTTAAACGTTATACGTTATACGTTATATGTTATACGTTATACGTAATATGTAATACGTTATTCGTTTTACGTTATTCGTTATACGTTCTTCGTTACACGTTGTACGTTATACGTTATTCGTTATACGTTCTTCGTTACACGTTGTACGTTATACGTCATGCGTTATACGTTAAACGTTATACGTTATACGTTATAAGTTATACGTTATACGTTATACGTTATACGTTATACGTTATATTATACGTTATACGTTATACGTTATACGTTATACGTTACACGTTATACGTTATACGTCACACGTTATACGTTATACGTCATACGTTGTACGTAATACGTTATACGTTATACGTTATACGTTATACGTTATACGTAATACGTTATACGTTATACGTTACACGTTATACGTTATACGTCACACGTTATACGTCACACGTTATACGTTATACGTTACACGTTATACGTTATACGTTATACGTTATACGTTATACGTTAACCGTTATACGTTATACGTTATATGTTATACGTTATACGTAATACGTTATACGTAATACGTTATACGTTATACGTTACACGTTATACGTTATACGTCACACGTTATACGTCACACGTTATACGTTATACGTTACACGTTATACGTTATACGTTATACGTTATACGTTATACGTTATACGTTATACGTTACACGTTATACGTTATACGTCACACGTTATACGTCACACGTTATACGTTATTCCTTATACGTTCTTCGTTACACGTTGTACGTTATACGTTATGCGTTATACGTTAAACGTTATACGTTATACGTTATAAGTTATACGTTATACGTTATACGTTATACGTTATACGTTATACGTTATACGCTATACGTTATACGTTACACGTTATACGTTATACGTCACACGTTATACGTTATACGTCATACGTTGTACGTAATACGTTATACGTTATACGTTATACGTAATACGTTATACGTTATACGTTACACGTTATACGTTATACGTCACACGTTATACGTCACACGTTATGCTTTATACGTTACACGTCACACGTTATACGTCACACGTTACACGTTATTCGTTATACGTTCTTCGTTACACGTTGTACGTTATACGTTATACGTTATACGTCACACGTTATACGTTATACGTCATACGTTGTACGTAATACGTTATACGTTATACGTTATACGTAATACGTTATACGTTATACGTTACACGTTATACGTTATACGTCACACGTTATACGTCACACGTTATGCGTTATACGTTATACGTTATATGTTATACGTTATACGTAATATGTAATACGTTATACGTTTTACGTTATTCGTTATACGTTCTTCGTTACACGTTGTACGTTATACGTTATTCGTTATACGTTACACGTTATACGTTATTCGTTATACGTTATACGTTATACGTTATACGTTATACGTTATACGTTATACGTTATACGTTATACGTTACACGTTATACGTTATACGTCACACGTTATACGTTATACGTTACACGTTATACGTTATACGTTATACGTTATACGTTATACGTTATACGTTATACGTTACACGTTATACGTCATACGTTATATGTTATACGTTATACGTAATATGTAATACGTTATTCGTTTTACGTTATTCGTTATACGTTCTTCGTTACACGTTGTACGTTATACGTTATGCGTTATACGTTAAACGTTATACGTTATACGTTATAAGTTATACGTTATACGTTATACGTTATACGTTATACGTTATACGTTACACGTTATACGTCATACGTTATATGTTATACGTTATACGTAATATGTAATACGTTATTCGTTTTACGTTATTCGTTATACGTTCTTCGTTACACGTTGTACGTTATACGTTATGCGTTATACGTTAAACGTTATACGTTATACGTTATAAGTTATACGTTATACGTTATACGTTACACGTTATACGTTATACGTCACACGTTATACGTTATACGTTACACGTTATACGTTATACGTTATACGTTACACGTTATACGTTATACGTCACACGTTATACGTCACACGTTATACGTTATACGTTACACGTTATACGTTATACGTTATACGTTATACGTTATACGTTATACGTTATACGTTATACGTTATACGTTATACGTTATACGTTATACGTTATACGTTATACGTTATACGTTATACGTTATACGTTACACGTTATACGTTATACGTTACACGTTATACGTTATACGTTACACGTTATACGTTATACGTCATAGCTTACACGATACACGTTATACGTCATACGTTATACGTTATACGTTATACGTTATACGTTATACGTTATACGTTATACGTTATACGTTATACGTTACACGTTATACGTCACACGTTATACGTTATACGTTACACGTTATACGTTATACCTTATACGTTATACGTTATACGTTATACGTTATACGTTATACGTTATACGTTATACGTTATACGTTATACGTTATACGTTATACGTTACACGTTACACGTTATACGTTATACGTTACACGTTATACGTTATACGTTATACGTTATACGTTATACGTTATACGTTATACGTTATACGTTATACGTTACACGTTATACGTTACACGTTATACGTTACACGTTATAAGTTATACGTTATACGTTATACGTTATACGTTATACGTTATACGTTATACGTTATACGTTATACGTTATACGTTACACGTTATACGTTCTACGTCACACGTTATACGTTATACGTCATACGTTGTACGTAATACGTTATACGTTATACGTAATACGTTATACGTTATACGTTACACGTTATACGTTATACGTCACACGTTATACGTCACACGTTATACGTTATACGTTACACGTTATACGTTATACGTTATACGTTATACGTTACACGTTATACGTTACACGTTATACGTTATATGTTATACGTTATACGTTACACGTTATACGTTACATGTTATACGTTACACGTTATACGTTACACGTTATACGTTATATGTTATACGTTATACGTAATATGTAATACGTTATACGTAATATGTAATACGTTATACCATTTACGTTATTCGTTATACGTTCTTCGTTATGCGTTGTACGTTATACGTTGTGCGTTATACGTTATACGTTATACGTGATACGTTACACGTTATACGTTACACGTTATACGTTACACGTTATACGTTACACGTTATACGTTACACGTTATACGTTACACGTTATACGTTACACGTTATACGTTATACGTTATACGTTATACGTTATACGTTATTCGTTATACGTTATACGTTATACGTTATACGTTATACGGAATACGCTATACGTTATACGTTATACGTCATACGTTATACGTTATACGTTACACGTTATACGTTATATGTTATACGTTATACGTTATACGTTATACGTTATACGTTAAACGTTATACGTTATACGTTATAAGTTATACGTTACACGTTATACGTTACATGTTATACGTTACACGTTATACGTTACACGTTATACGTTATATGTTATACGTTATACGTAATATGTAATACGTTATACCATTTACGTTATTCGTTATACGTTCTTCGTTATGCGTTGTACGTTATACGTTGTGCGTTATACGTTATACGTTACACGTTATACGTTACACGTTATACGTTATACGTTATACGTTATACGTTATACGTTACACGTTATACGTTATACGTTACACGTTATACGTTATACGTTACACGTTATACGTTATACGTCATAGCTTACACGATACACGTTATACGTCATACGTTATACGTTATACGTTATACGTTATACGTTATACGTTATACGTTATACGTTACACGTTATACGTCACACGTTATACGTTATACGTTACACGTTATACGTTATACGTTATACGTTATACGTTATACGTTATACGTTAGACGTTATACGTTATACGTTATACGTTATACGTCATACGTTATACGTTATACGTTACACGTTATACGTTATACGTTACACGTTATACGTTTTATGTTATACGTTATACGTAATATGTAATACGTTATACCATTTACGTTATTCGTTGTACGTTCTTCGTTATGCGTTGTACGTTATACGTTGTGCGTTATACGTTATACGTTATACGTGATACGTTACACGTTATACGTTACACGTTATACGTTACACGTTATACGTTATACGTTATACGTTATACGTTATACGTTATACGTTATACGTTATACGTTATACGTTATACGTTATACGTTATACGTTATACGTTATACGTTATACGTTATACGTTATACGTTACACGTTATACGTTATACGTTACACGTTATACGTTATACGTTACACGTTATACGTTATACGTCATAGCTTACACGATACACGTTATACGTCATACGTTATACGTTATACGTTATACGTTATACGTTATACGTTATACGTTATACGTTACACGTTATACGTCACACGTTATACGTTATACGTTACACGTTATACGTTATACGTTATACGTTATACGTTATACGTTATACGTTATACGTTATACGTTATACGTTATACGTTACACGTTACACGTTATACGTTATACGTTACACGTTATACGTTATACGTTACACGTTATACGTTATACGTTATACGTTATACGTTATACGTTATACGTTATACGTAATACGTTACACGTTATACGTTACACGTTATACGTTACACGTTATAAGTTATACGTTATACGTTATACGTTATACGTTATACGTTATACGTTACACGTTATACGTTACACGTTATACGTTACACGTTATAAGTTATACGTTATACGTTATACGTTATACGTTATACGTTATACGTTATACGTTATACGTAATACGTTATACGTTATACGTTACACGTTATACGTTATACGTCACACGTTATACGTCACACGTTATACGTTATACGTTACACGTTATACGTTATACGTTATACGTTATACGTTACACGTTATACGTTACACTTTATACGTTATATGTTATACGTTATACGTTACACGTTATACGTTACATGTTATACGTTACACGTTATACGTTACACGTTATACGTTATATGTTATACGTTATACGTAATATGTAATACGTTATACGTAATATGTAATACGTTATACCATTTACGTTATTCGTTATACGTTCTTCGTTATGCGTTGTACGTTATACGTTGTGCGTTATACGTTATACGTTACACGTTATACGTTACACGTTACACGTTATACGTCACACGTTATACGTTATACGTTATACGTTATACGTTATACGTTATACGTTATACGTTATACGTTATACGTTATACGTTATACGTTATACGTTACACGTTATACGTTATATGTTATACGTTATACGTAATATGTAATACGTTATACCATTTACGTTATTCGTTATACGTTCTTCGTTATGCGTTGTACGTTATACGTTGTGCGTTATACGTTATACGTTATACGTGATACGTTACACGTTATACGTTACACGTTATACGTTACACGTTATACGTTACACGTTATACGTTACACGTTATACGTTACACGTTATACGTTAAACGTTATACGTTATACGTTATACGTTATACGTTATACGTTATACGTTACACGTTATACGTTACACGTTATACGTTACACGTTACACGTTATACGTTACACGTTATACGTTACACGTTATAAGTTATACGTTATACGTTATACGTTATACGTTATACGTTATACGTTATACGTTATACGTAATACGTTATACGTTATACGTTACACGTTATACGTTATACGTCACACGTTATACGTCACACGTTATACGTTATACGTTACACGTTATACGTTATACGTTATACGTTATACGTTACACGTTATACGTTACACTTTATACGTTATATGTTATACGTTATACGTTACACGTCATACGTTACATGTTATACGTTACACGTTATACGTTACACGTTATACGTTATATGTTATACGTTATACGTAATATGTAATACGTTATACGTAATATGTAATACGTTATACCATTTACGTTATTCGTTATACGTTCTTCGTTATGCGTTGTACGTTATACGTTGTGCGTTATACGTTATACGTTATACGTGATACGTTACACGTTATACGTTACACGTTATACGTTACACGTTAAACGTTACACGTTATACGTTACACGTTATACGTTACACGTTATACGTTACACGTTATACGTTATACGTTATAAGTTATACGTTATACGTTATTCGTTATACGTTATACGTTATACGTTATACGTTATACGTTATACGGAATACGTTATACGTTATACGTTATACGTCATACGTTATACGTTATACGTTACACGTTATACGTTATATGTTATACGTCATACGTTATACGTTATACGTTATACGTTAAACGTTATACGTTATACGTTATAAGTTATACGTTGCACGTTATACGTTACATGTTATACGTTACACGTTATACGTTACACGTTATACGTTATATGTTATACGTTATACGTAATATGTAATACGTTATACCATTTACGTTATTCGTTATACGTTCTTCGTTATGCGTTGTACGTTATACGTTGTGCGTTATACGTTATACGTTACACGTTATACGTTACACGTTACACGTTATACGTCACACGTTATACGTTATACGTTAGACGTTATACGTTATACGTTATACGTTACACGTTATACGTTACATGTTATACGTTACACGTTATACGTTACACGTTATACGTTATATGTTATACGTTATACGTAATATGTAATACGTTATACGTAATATGTAATACGTTATACCATTTACGTTATTCGTTATACGTTCTTCGTTATGCGTTGTACGTTATACGTTGTGCGTTATACGTTATACGTTACACGTTATACGTTACACGTTACACGTTATACGTCACACGTTATACGTTATACGTTAGACGTTATACGTTATACGTTATACGTTATACGTTATACGTTATACGTTATACGTTATACGTTATACGTTACACGTTATACGTTATATGTTATACGTTATACGTAATATGTAATACGTTATACCATTTACGTTATTCGTTATACGTTCTTCGTTATGCGTTGTACGTTATACGTTGTGCGTTATACGTTATACGTTATACGTGATACGTTACACGTTATACGTTACACGTTATACGTTACACGTTATACGTTACACGTTATACGTTACACGTTATACGTTACACGTTATACGTTAAACGTTATACGTTATACGTTATACGTTATACGTTATACGTTATACGTTACACGTTATACGTTACACGTTATACGTTACACGTTACACGTTATACGTTACACGTTATACGTTACACGTTATAAGTTATACGTTATACGTTATACGTTATACGTTATACGTTATACGTTATACGTTATACGTAATACGTTATACGTTATACGTTACACGTTATACGTTATACGTCACACGTTATACGTCACACGTTATACGTTATACGTTACACGTTATACGTTATACGTTATACGTTATACGTTACACGTTATACGTTACACTTTATACGTTATATGTTATACGTTATACGTTACACGTCATACGTTACATGTTATACGTTACACGTTATACGTTACACGTTATACGTTATATGTTATACGTTATACGTAATATGTAATACGTTATACGTAATATGTAATACGTTATACCATTTACGTTATTCGTTATACGTTCTTCGTTATGCGTTGTACGTTATACGTTGTGCGTTATACGTTATACGTTATACGTGATACGTTACACGTTATACGTTACACGTTATACGTTACACGTTATACGTTACACGTTATACGTTACACGTTATACGTTACACGTTATACGTTACACGTTATACGTTATACGTTATAAGTTATACGTTATACGTTATTCGTTATACGTTATACGTTATACGTTATACGTTATACGGAATACGTTATACGTTATACGTTATACGTCATACGTTATACGTTATACGTTACACGTTATACGTTATACGTTATATGTTATACGTCATACGTTATACGTTATACGTTATACGTTAAACGTTATACGTTATACGTTATAAGTTATACGTTGCACGTTATACGTTACATGTTATACGTTACACGTTATACGTTACACGTTATACGTTATATGTTATACGTTATACGTAATATGTAATACGTTATACCATTTACGTTATTCGTTATACGTTCTTCGTTATGCGTTGTACGTTATACGTTGTGCGTTATACGTTATACGTTACACGTTATACGTTACACGTTACACGTTATACGTCACACGTTATACGTTATACGTTAGACGTTATACGTTATACGTTATACGTTATACGTTATACGTTATACGTTATACGTTATACGTTATACGTTATACGTTATACGTTATACGTTATACGTTACACGTTATACGTTATACGTTATACGTTATTAGTTATACGTTATACGGAATACGTTATACGTTTTACGTTATACGTCATACGTTATACGTTATACGTTACACGTTATACGTTATATGTTATACGTTATACGTTATACGTTATACGTTATACGTTAAACGTTATACGTTATACGTTATAAGCTATACGTTACACGTTATACGTTACATGTTATACGTTACACGTTATTCGTTACACGTTATACGTTATATGTTATACGTTATACGTAATATGTAATACGTTATACCATTTACGTTTTTCGTTATACGTTCTTCGTTATGCGTTGTACGTTATACGTTGTGCGTTATACGTTATACGTTACACGTTATACGTTACACGTTACACGTTATACGTCACACGTTATACGTTATACGTTAGACGTTATACGTTATACGTTATACGTTTTACGTTATACGTTATACGTTATACGTTATACGTTATACGTTATACGTTATACGTTATACGTTACACGTTATACGTTATACGTTATACGTTATTAGTTATACGTTATACGTTATACGTTATATGTTACACGTTATACGTTATACGTTATACGTTATACGTTTTACGTTATACGTTACACGTTATACGTTATATGTTATACTTTAAACGTAATATGTAATACGTTATACGTAATATGTAA